>NC_069503.1:1036951128-1037018628 GCF_027579735.1 Bombina bombina | reverse complement strand
CAAAAGAAAGTCAGTCTTTCCTGAAGTAGGATTACTATATAGTTTCTCCAGTAAATCCCAGATGAAGGTAAAGGAAGCTTAGAATAAAGTGCCATCACTTAATTATTTACAGATGTTTACAAAAAAAAAATGTTGTGCATCATCTGCACAACAGAAAAAATAGACACAAATTATTGTTGTTTTTTTTTTTTTTTTTTCAATGTGCTATTAATTATATCTTCAAAACAGAATTATCACACAAATTAAAATGTATCATTCCAGTGTTCGAATGAATGGGAGGGCAACCTATTAAACTGAAATCTGTAAACCATCAAAGCAACAAAGAAACATGAAAGTTTAATACACAGTTGGTTTATACATATTCTAATCTGAAACATAGAAACCATCTTGAATAGAATATTGTGAAGCCCCCCAAAAAGTGTTTTGTTTTTTTCAAGTGGTATATCTATAAATGGAAATATGTTCATCTAGATGAAATATGGGAAAATGCTAGTGTGAGGACATATTTAGTTGGTGGCTAATTGGTTTTTCAGTAAGCTTGAAAATAGCAAGCAAACACAGTTTCCATTATACATTTACATGTAGAATCAGGTTGATAATACAATGCAGGATTTACTGTATTTCAAAGTCACAATGAAATTTCACCTCAAATGTTTACAATCACCTAAAGCTCATAATTTATCTATAATGTATATAAACATGTTAAAAATTATTATTTTGTATGAAAAAGGTTAAGAATAAAGTTGTTGAAATTTAAAGTTCAATTAATAGGAAGTGCATGTTTTTTTAAAATGGATACCTTGATATCTACTGCTCAGTTTTTTATTAGGACACCCATAGAAAAAGAAAATACTGCAACACATTTTTAAACATCTTTTAGCTGGAACAAATACAATTTAAAATTTTGTTCACAATCGCCTAGATTACGAGTTGTGCGTTAGGAGGGGTGCGTTAGTTACGTGTACTTTATTTCCTTTGCGCACTCTTCTTAACATCGGTATTACGAGTCTCAAAACAACCTCGTAACACATTGTGGTAACACGACTACCACGTTTATTTAAGAAGCGTAATCACGGCAGCGTTAAACATTCTCCCATAAAGATCAATGATAAATCAAAGAAGCACGCATTTTTCAGCTAACACTCGATCTCGCGAGAAATATGCACTGCTCTGTCATATTACGTATACCACATAATGCACAACAAAAACACAGCTCAAATGTACTAACAACAATCACGCAACATAGCACATACGCATTACACATTCACAATGGGAAAAGAAAAAGAATAAACATGATTTACACTAAACGAGGAAGACATAAATACCTTACGATCTTGCAACACGGAACAAAACAACACGAAAAAAGAATTGCACACTCATACACAAACAAAACATTCGCATTCAAGATTACAGAACATTAGTACAAAGAAACATTTATGTTATGCAAAACGATCACTATGACATCATCACATTATACACATTCCACAAATACTAACTCAATATGAGCATGCGCAAATTCACACAATTAATACGCATTGCACACATACTAATTACTAACAAAGCACACCTGAACATACTTTACTTGGCAAACCGGTACATCATTAAACATTTACATAGGGTATATAAGCACGCCACAAGCATGGCTTCTTTGACTGTGTTGCTGGAGGATTTTTTTAGATTAGAGAGTTATTGTTATTGTGAGATTTAGTGAGTGAGTTAGTTAGTGGTAGTGTGAGATAGTTAGTTAGTTAGTGGTAGTGTGAGATAGTGAGTTAGTTAGTGGTAGTGTGAGATAGTGAGTTTGTTAGTGGTAGTGTGAGATAGTGAGTTAGTTAGTGGTAGTGTGAGAGAGTGAGATAGTTAGTGGTATTGTGAGATTTAGTGAGTGAGTTAGTGGTAGTGTGAGATAGTGAGATAGTTAGTGGTAGTGTTAGATAGTGAGTTAATGGTAGTGTGAGATAGTGAGAGAGCGGTAGTGAGCGAGAGTTTGTTTGGGTGAGTGTGGTTTTTCTGAATACTTAACACATTTACACGCAAACACATTCAATACATACATACACATCAATAACACTACATACACTCCATACCCCATCCCCTCTCATACTACACTCCATACCTCATTCCCTTTCATCCCATACCCTATTCCCTTTCTTTTGGCCCTCTTTCATTTGGGCACATTCACTTTTTGTTTGAGTATGTCGGGAGGTTGGGATAGGGGGTAGATTAGCCCGCAGCTATTAGAGCTCATCAGGCAGAAGTTTAGAGAGGAGATTGTAGAGGAGGTTAGGCAGGAGGTCAGGCAGGAGAGGGGGAGGGGGAGAGGGAGAGGAACAGGAGAGGAAGGGGGAGAAGAAGGGGGGAGGAAACGGTGGGTGAACCCGGCCACTTTTAGGTATGTGACTAGCTCGCACGCATTATTCCACCCAAGGCCACGTGGCCTTGGGTGGAATAATGCGTGCGAGCTAGTCACATACCTAAAATAGCAGTAGCGGTTTTTTCAAAATTCTCTAACTTCATACCGCTGTAACCTTATATTGCTTTAGTTTTCTCACTCCAACTGCTACTATAGGAGAGTTGTTATAATATTTATAACTGTCATCTAAGAATAAGCTTAATTGCCTAGTTACAAACAGCTACATTTCTGTTAAGCTCTATACGCCATTACGCTATAAGCTACATAGTAACCTTTGATGTTGAATTGAATGTATCGGTTTGAACGTAACTGAGAGAAATTTATGGTGACTTTTTGTATTGAATATAACACATCCAGATCGCATATGAGAATGACTTGTGTGTATGTGAACTAGCTCTATCTGATAGGGATTTTAGCCAGAAATCGGCTGACTCTGTTTAATCAGAGCAGTACGCAGGCAGGAGGACGCCTTTGAGCGCATAGCTTGTACATTTGTATGCTTGTCCTTAGTACCTACCCTGTGTGTATTGAATTACCTTTATGCTAACTTCCCTACCCTGTATGACTTACTGATTTGACACGCAACACCCAGTCCACTAGCCCTTACTTTTAAACTTGGATGCTATAGAATTTGGCTATTATTTATTTGAAGTATGGAAGCGACTTATCCCATTCTTTTTTAGCCTTATATAATACATCCCTATTTTACTTGTCCAATTACCGGTGGGGGTCTCTAGATTCTGTAACCTTACAATTGGTCCAGAGGTTGCTTAACCGTGGATTTACTTTATTCCCCCCCTGGTAACGTCTGTTTCAAGCATATTTGTTAAATAAAAGTGTAAAATAAATATATTTGCTATTTAATTATTTATTTTTACCAGTGAAACCAATATAACATCTCAACATTCACAAATATACATTTCTGACATTCAAAAACAAAACAAAAACAAATCAGTGACCAATATAGCCACCTTTCTTTGCAAGGACACTCAAAAGCCTGCCATCCATGGATTCTGTCAGTGTTTTGATCTGTTCACCATCAACATTGCGTGCAGCAGCAACCACAGCCTCCCAGACACTGTTCAGAGAGGTGTACTGTTTTCCCTCCTTGTAAATCTCACATTTGATGATGGACTACAGGTTCTCAATGGGGTTCAGATCAGGTGAACAAGGAGGCCATGTCATTAGATTTTCTTCTTTTATACCCTTTCTTGCCAGCCACGCTGTGGAGTACTTGGACGCGTGTGATGGAGCATTGTCCTGCATGAAAATCATGTTTTTCTTGAAGGTTGCAGACTTCTTCCTGTACCACTGCATGAAGAAGGTGTCTTCCAGAAACTGGCAGTAGGACTGGGAGTTGAGCTTGACTCCATCCTCAACCCTAAAAGGCCCCACAAGCTCATCTTTGATGATACCTGCCCAAACCAGTACTCCACCTCCACCTTGTTGGCGTCTGAGTCGGACTGGAGCTCTCTGCCCTTTACCAATCCAGCCACGGGCCCATCCATCTGGCCCATCAAGACTCACTCTCATTTCATCAGTCCATAAAACCTTTGAAAAATCAGTCTTGAGATATTTCTTGGCCCAGTCTTGACGTTTCAGCTTGTGTGTCTTGTTCTGTGGTGGTCATCTTTCAGCCTTTCTTACCTTGGCCATGTCTCTGAGTATTGCACACCTTGTGCTTTTGGGCACTCCAATGATGTTGCAGCTCTGAAATATGGCCAAACTGGTGGCAAGTGGCATCTTGGCAGCTGCACGCTTGACTTTTCTCAGTTCATGGGCAGTTATTTTGCGCCTTGGTTTTTCCACACGCTTCTTGCGACCCTGTTGACTATTTTGAATGAAACGCTTGATTGTTCGATGATCACGCTTCAGAAGCTTTGCAATTTTAAGAGTGCTGCATCCCTCTGCAAGATATCTCACTATTTTTTACTTTTCTGAGCCTGTCAAGTCCTTCTTTTGACCCATTTTGCCAAAGGAAAGGAAGTTGCCTAATAATTATGCGCACCTGATATAGGGTGTTGATGTCATTAGACCACACCCCTTCTCATTACAGAGATGCACATCACCTAATATGCTTAATTGGTAGTTGGCTTTCGAGCCTATACAGCTTGGAGTAAGACAACATGCATAAAGAGGATGATGTGGTCAAAATACTCATTTGCCTAATAATTCTGCACACAGTGTATATTGTTGACAAACATATTAAACAATATGGAGTATATTCATGGATTTGCACTTGCCTCAAAATATATTATGCAGGAAAACATATTGCTTTCATTCGTTTATTCAACGAGACAGCCATCAAAAGAGATCTTTGTGTCCTTTATCAGCTATGGTTCAACAATGTACATGATTGACACAATCCATACTCGCCATGGTTTTAAACTTGTCGTCTCATTCACAAACGTGGGTTACGTACAAAATCAAATATTGCGGGACTATGTAAGCCAATCAGACGGATTTAACACCTTGGCTTGTGACATCTTAAGCAACATGGCGCATCCGAGATCACGTAAAAATTGGCATCCAATCAACGGCGCATCCGAGATTGTGTAAAAACGGCATCCAATCCAAGAACTGATTTTACAGCTTGGCATGTGATGTCTTAAGCAACATGGCGCATCCAAGATCGCGTAAAAATGTCAGCCAATCAAAGGCGTATCCGAGATCGCATAAAAAACGTCAGCCAATACAAGGACTCATTTTACAGCTTTGCATGTCAATAAGAAACGTATTTATATTTTAAAAACTATTATGTTCTATATTGTTATCTATGAATGTCATGCTAGATAACGTAATACTGTGATATATGAAATAGAATCCATTGTTGGTACTAAGGATATATTTCATTAGAAGCAGAGGATTATTAACTATTTAGCAAGCAGCAGGGTTTAAATGGACATGAAAACCACATTTTATGTTACACGATTATGTACGACATTGCAATTTGAACTACATTTTCACATTTAATTTTAATCTTTGGATTAAATGTGTTTAGAGGTAATCTCAAGAACATAAAAACAAAAAAAAAATGCTCTAAAGGCTGATTGCTGGCTATATATATATAGATCGATTGTCATTGGTTCACCTATGTGTTCATTTAGAAACCAGTAGTGCCCTGCTGCTCCTTAAACAAATGATATAAAGAGACTGAAGCAAATGTGAGAATTTATGTAAAGAAAATTATTTCAAAATCGTATGTTATACATAAACGAGAAAATAGATTATTGTGTTTCATGTCCCTTTAAATGAGAAATAATGCTACGAGACACGTTATGAAATTTGTGATTGGTTATACATTATATGTTACCTATAGCTCTGGTGTCCATCTTTACCATTTAAAAAGGGACACATGAGAAATACATATGTCAGGGATGTTTTCAGATATGTTAAAAGATTTATTTGGAATAACAATAATGACACATGTATTGATCAAACGTGTCACTTATTCAAGTTGAAATATGCTCAGCCTACCTATAGCAATATATCGTAGAATAATTAAAGAGAAAAAATAATAAGAGAAACATATTAATCATCTAAAATATGCGCATTACACACAGTGATTGATTTTGTTACACTACTACAATAAGATATAAGTGAAATTGGAATACATGTGCTGTCAACATTCAAATAATAGTCTGTTTTTACAAATATTATATGTCTATGTTGATGTAAAAAGGACAAAAATACATTAGAAATGCATATCCATTCCTTAAGAATTGTGGTCAGCATCACTTAAAGGGACATGAAATACAAACAATTAAGTTCAGGATTCACAGAGAGGATACTATTTACATCAAATTGATAATTTACATCGATTATCTCAGTTTAATAATCTTGGGATCATTTGTTAAAGGTGCATCAATTCACAAATAGTTTATAAATGAACACATTGATGAGCCAACAACAAACAATATATATATATATATATATATATATATATATATATATACACAAACAACAATCAACATTGAGAACCTGATTTCTCTGCTACTCATGATATATCAAGAAAATGAAGCAAATTAAATAAGAGATGTAAATATTATATTTCTTGACAATTGTATTATATATCTGAATCATGAAAGATAATTTTTTTGGTTTCATGTCCCTTTAAGGATTAACCACCTAAAATAAAGATTTTCATAAATGACATGAATAAAGAGGACAAATAATATATTAATGACATTTATTTTATTATGATGTCATAAAACAGAAAGCAATAAGATAACGTTACAAAAAATCATATTGATAAATCAGCCCCATTGGAGCCATCTGACAATGTGAAAGAGTGCATCAAGTCCTTGGAGGGAGTTGACAAGGGCAAACACAGCCCCATTGGAGCCATCTGACAAGGTGCCATCGTGCATCACAGTCCTTGGAGGGAGTTGAAAAGGGCCAGTACACAGCCCCATTGGAGCCATCTGACAAGGTGAAAGAGTGCATCACAGTCCTTGGAGGGAGTTGACAAGGACCAACACAGCCCCATTGGAGCCATCTGACAAGGTGAAAGAGTGGATCACAGTCCTTGGAGGGAGTTGACAAGGGCCAACACAGCCCGATTGGAGCCATCTCACAAGGTGAAAGAGTGCATCACAGTCCTTGGAGGGAGTTGACAAGGGCCAACACAGTCCCATTGGAGCCATCTGACAAGGTGCCATAGTGCATCACAGTCCTTGGAGGGAGTTGACAAGGGCCAACACAGCCCCATTGGAGTCATCTGACAAGGTGAAAGAGTGCATCACAGTCCTTGGAGGGAGTTGACAAGGGCCAACACAGCCCCATTGGAGCCATCTGACAAGGTGAAAGAGTGCAACAGGCACAACAACAACATAATAGGCAAAATGGCAACAAATAACAAACAAACATGTGGATGGAGGAGTTAGTAGTGCTCTCTTGGGCGATCTCCAGATCCTCCACTTATGGGTCATCAGCTTCACCCTCATTGTCCTGTGCATTTCCATCTGCATCTTCACGCCTTGTGCATTCTAGAAACAAGCTAAGAAGGCGCAGCTGGAGACGCCCGGTGTTATGGATCCTTCCCAGCAACTGAGTGTGACCCAGCATGGTCTGCTCTATGCGGGTGTCAGGGTGCCAGGAATCAGACTGAGACGAGAAGTGCAAAAATAATCACACCTTTATTAATAGCAAAATATAATAAAAAGTCCACAAGTCAAATAACAAGCCAGGAATCAAAACCAGAGCTGGTAGTCAGACGAACCGAGTCAGGAGCCAAAGCGAATAATCAGACGAGCCGGAATCAGGAACAAAGAAAACAGCAGAGTCAGGAACAAGCCAGGGATCAGGAACCAGGAAGGATGTCAGGCAGCCATGTAATACATAGGAACTCTCACAAATTGGTCTGAGACAATGCAAAGGCAAAGCATAGTGAACGGAGGCCCTTTAAATAATAAGTGATGACCTCACAATTCTGAGACTCCATCCTGTCTCAAATGGATGAGGCACACCAGTCTGGCCATAAAAAGAAGTGCAGGAAATGAGCAGCATCCCCCACAATGCACCATAGTCAGGAAGAGAGGTGAGTAAAATGGCTGCCAGCAGCACATGGCAAACACAACAGGGAAAAAACCCTATGTGTCTTACTGTAAATATGTGTGATAATATGTGGGCTCAATATATGTTAATGTTTTGATGAGTCCTAATTTTATATTCTCTTTTGGGACTCATCAAAACATTAACATATATTGAGCCCACATATTATCACACATATTTACAGTAAGACACATTGGGAATAGCAACTTGTTTTGCGCCACCTACTACAACTAACTATAACTCTTTAAACTTTGGGATAAAGTTTACTTCAGGTGTGCTAGATTCCCCACCAGCTAGACAGTCTAAACCTACCAAACATTCAGGGAAAAAACCCTGACAGCGGGCTAGAGCCTCTAGCGTTAACCATGCTGAGTCACAACCTAAACAAAAAATAAAAATACAAATTAGCAATAATTACAGAACATAATAAAAAGAGAGCAAAGAGACATTGTAATAATTACACAAAAAATCATTAAAATTAAATATCCTAGATATAAGATTGACACATTAAATATGCTCTTCAGAGATAAACCACTAAGATATTAAGTCAAATCAAAACCCTATCAATCTTGAAAAATATATTTCTTTGGTTTATGACACACTGTGAAAATGGCAGTGATACCAACTCAAAAATATTGGCATATATGCATAATAGACATCCAACATCTAGTCAATATCATTTAGATATTTGAAAATGTGGATGTTGATTTAACAAAATGAAGACCTGAAACATTTACATTAATCAAAGAAGATGTTTATAAAAAATATTTTCTATTCAAATTTATGTATAATTAGATCAGTATAATGGCCCTTTAAGAAAGTATGTTCTAATGTGGATTTGTAATGATACTTACACCGGTGGCTGGGAAGGAGAATCCAACACCCAGGACAATGAAGGTGGGGACTGTGGTAGAAGTCTTGAGGGGAGGGATGGGGGGAGGTGGGTTAGTGTTCTGCCGCTCAGGGGGAGCCTGTTCAGCTGGGGAGTCAGGGGCCTGGTGAGTTGGTGACTGTGCAGGTGGGGGAGCTGGACGGGAGCGGCGAGGGGGGGCAAGGGATCTTTTTTTGGGAGGGAGAGGACAGGATTTGGAAGGTCCAAGAGTGGGTTCTGTTTGTGGAGGGGCGGGAGTGGGTTCTCTTAGGGGAGGGGAGAGAGTTTGATGCCCATAAGTGGCAGGTCCATCTGAAACAAATATATATATATATATATATATATATATATATATATATATATATACATATATGATATTGAAATATCTTATTATCTTGCAAGAAATCAGGAATCAACATTATTTAAAGTCCGGATTCTTGTTCTCCGAAAATATTTAGACAAAGTCACAATAATGACTATGTTTTAAGTTATTGATTGATTTGAATCAAATATAATTAAGAGGAAGATTTAATTGATCCTTTAAACTCTGAATGTTCACTTATATTTTTCATGTAACATTTAATAAATATATTACAAATCATATTTTTCAAAGTCAACATTATGTGCTAATGTTTATGATTTGATAACATATCTTTTTGACAATATTTTTGTATGCATGTATGCATTTGAGATTAAAATGCAATAGAGTTCTTTCAGACACATGCCTGTGTTTTGTTTTGTTTTGAACTACAAGAATTGAATAATATGGGAGTGTGTAATATGATCAAATTTAAATGGCAACTACACATAGCCTTTGAAAACAGGTAAACCCTGATTTACATATCTATTTCAGTGATTGCCTTTGTAATCTTAAATTGAATAATTTGAAGCTTGATACTTCAAACAATTACTATTCTGAATATATACACAGTAGATACTACCGTTCATATTAAAAATTCAGAATATAATCTTCTATATCTGATCTTAAATTGATTTTTTTAGAGTAATCTATCTTTTACATTCTGATTAAATGTATGTCATTCCAATATTAATAGACACATTCTGAAATGCATGCTTATTTTCTGAGGAATATTAATGTTTGTTTGAAATGGACAGTCTACACATAACTTTTTGGAACAAACATTTACATATCATACATCAGGAAATTAATTTCAATATGATTCTGTTTGATGTGGTTTTGAAGTTCAAAACAATGATGACATAATGATATGGCCTGCATCTATGCACTCCGATAAATAGAAATGACTGTCTGTACAACCAGAAGATGCTTATTGTGCATTTGCATGGAATATGCATGTGACATCATAATGTCTGTCATTATTTACAAATCATACATAAATTGTATTAAAAATTAAAAACATATGTTCATGCTGCATTATATATAAAGGGGGGGCGGAGGGTATTAAAAAAATAGAATAAGATATTTTAAATGGACAAAACTGTAGACTTTAGTTTTAGTCAAGAGTATGATTTGTAAACAATAATACATGTTAGATACATGCTATATATATTTGACGTACCATCAGACTCCAAGGAAGCCACTTCCTCCTCCATCTCACATGTTGTTCCAGCAATAACTGTAAAACATAATATGTTGTGTACATGTTAAAATCAAATATAATAAGATATGTTACTGGTTAAAGAGGTACAGAACCAAACGCCTAGATTTAGAGTTTTGTCGGTAAAGACCCGTGGTGCTAACGCTCCTTTTTTTCCAGTGCACCCTTAAGACAACGCTGGTATTATGAGTTGTCTGAATGGCTGCGTTAGCCTAAGAAAAGGGAGCGTTAAGCATAATTTAGCTCCACTTCAACCCTCAAAACCAGCGTTGCTTACGGTAGCGGTAAGCTGCAAAAACGTGCTCCTGCATGATATCCCCATAGGATACAATGGGGCTGAGCTGGCTGAAAAAAACCTAACACCTGCAAAAAAAGCAGCGCTCAGCTCCTAACACAGCCGCATTGTTTCCTATGGGGAAACACTCTCTAAGTCTACACCTAGCACCCTAACATGAACCCCGAGTCTAAACACCCCTAACCTTACACTTATTAACCCCTAATCTGCCGCCCCCACTATCGCTGACACCTACATTATATTATTAACCCCTAATCTGCCGCTCTGGACACCGCCTCAACCTACATTATAGCTATGAACCACTAATCTGCTGAACCTAACATCGCCGACACCTATATTATATTTATTACCCCCTAATCTGCCCCCCCCCCAACGTCGCCGCCACCTACCTACACTTATTAACCCCTAATCTGCCGACCGGACCTAACCGCCACTATAATAAATGTATTAACCCCTAAAACGCAACACTCCTGCCTCGCAAACACTATAATAAATTGTATTAATCCCAAATCTGCCCTCCCTAACATCGCCGCCACCTACCTACAATTATTAACCCCTAATCTCCCGCCCCCAACGTCGCCGCTACTATAATAAAGTTATTAACCCCTAAACATAACTCTAACACTAACCCTAACACCCCCCCTAAGTTAAATATCATTTAAATAAAACGAAATACATTTACTATAATTAAATAAATTATTCCTATTTAAAACTAAATACTTACCTATAAAATAAACCCTAATATAGCTACAATATAACTAATAGTTACATTGTAGCTATTTTAGGAGTTATATTTATTTTACAGGCAACTTTGTATTTATTTTATCTAGGTACAATAGCTATTAAATAGTTATTAACTATTTAATAGCTACCTAGTTAAAATAATTACAAAATTACCTGTAAAATAAATCCTAACCTAAGTTACAAATACACCTAACACTACACTATCAATAAATTAATTAAATAAATTACCTACAATTAGCTAAACTAAAATACAATTAAATAAACTAAACTATAATATAAAAAAACAAACACTAAATTACAGAAAATAAAAAAAAATTACAAGTAGTTTAAACTAATTACACCTAATCTAAGCCTCCTAATAAAATAAAAAATCCCCCCCAAAATAATAAAATGCCCTACCCTATCCTAAATTACAAAGTAATCAGCTCTTTTACCAGCCCTTAAAAGGGCTTTTTGCGGGGCATTGCCCCAAAGTAAACAGCTCTTTTACCTGTAAATAAAAATACAATACAACCCCCAACATTAAAACCCACCACCCACATACCCCTACTCTAAAACCCACCCAAACCCCCCTTAAAAAAACCTAACACTAACTCCCTGAAGATCTCCCTACCTTGAGTCGTCTTCACTCAGCCGAGCCGAATTCTTCATCCAAGTGGGGCAGAAGAGGTCCTCCATCCGATTGAAATCTTCATCCAAGCGGGGCAGAAGAGGTCTTTCATCTGATTGAAGTGTTCATCCAAGCGGCATCTTCTATCTTCATCCATCCGGAGCGGAGCGGCAGCATCCTGAAAACCTCCGACGCGGAACATCCATCCTGGCCGACGACTGAACGACAAATGATGGTTCCTTTAAATGACGTCATCCAAGATGGCGTCCCTCGAATTCCGATTGGCTGATAGGATTCTATCAGCCAATCGGAATTAAGTAGGAAAAATCTGATTGGCTGATTCAATCAGCCAATCAGATTGAAGTTCAATCTGATTGGCTGATCCAATCAGCCAATCGGATTGACCTTGCATTCTGTTGGCTGTTCTGATCAGATTGAACTGTTCCGATCAGCCAATAGAATGCGAGGTCAATCCGATTGGCTGATTGGATCAGCCAATCGGATTGAACTTCAATCTGATTGACTGATTGAATCAGCCAATCAGAATTTTCCTACTTAATTCCGATTGACTGATAGAATCCTATCAGTCAATCAGAATTCGAGGGATGCCATCTTGGATGACGTCATTTAAAGGAACCGTCATTCGTCGTTCAGTCATCGGCCAGGATGGATGTTCCATGTCGGAGGTCTTCAGGATGCTGCCACTCTGCTCCAGATGGATGAAGATAGAAGATGCCGCTTGGATGAACACTTCAATCGGATGGAAGACCTCTTCTGCCCCGCTTGGATGAAGACTTCAATTGGATGGAGGACCTCTTCTGCCCCACTTGGATGAAGGCTTCAATCGGATGGAGGACCTCTTCTGCCCCGCTTGGATAAAGAATTCGACTCGGCTGAGTGAAGACAACTCAAGGTAGGGAGATCTTCAGGGGATTAGTGTTAGTTTTTTTTTTTAAGGGGGTTTGGGTGGGTTTTAGAGTAGGAGTATGTGGGTGGTGGGTTGTAATGTTGGGGGGTGTATTGTATTTTTATTTACAGGTAAAAGAGCTGATTACTTTGGGACAATGCCCTGCAAAAAGCCCTTTTAATGGCTTGTAAAAGAGCTGATTACTTTGTAATTTAGGATAGGGTAGGGCATTTTATTATTTTGGGAGGCTTTTTTATTTTATTAAGGGGCTTAGATTAGGTGTAATTAGTTTAAACTTCTTGTAATTTTTTTTATTTTCTGTAATTTAGTGTTTGTTTGTTTTTGTATTATAGTTTAGTTTATTTCATTGTATTTTAGTTTAGCTAATTGTAGGTAATTTATTTAATTAATTTATTGATAGTGTAGTGTTAGGTGTATTTGTAACTTAGGTTAGGATTTATTTTACAGGTAGTTTTGTAATTATTTTAACTAAGTAGCTATTAAATAGTTAATAATTATTTAATAGCTATTGTACCTAGTTAAAATAAATACAAAGTTGCCTGTAAAATAAATATAAATCCTAAAATAGCTACAATGTTATATAATATTATTATATTAGTTATATTGTAGCTATATTAGGGTTTATTTTATAGGTAAGTATTTAGTTTTAAATAGGAATAATTTATTTAATTATAGTAAATTTATTTCGTTTTATTTAAATGATATTTAACTTAGGGGGGTGTTAGGGTTAGGGTTAGACTTAGGTTTAGGGGTTAATAACTTTATTATAGTAGCGGCGACGTTGGGGGCAGGAGATTAGGGGTTAATAATTGTAGGTAGGTGGTGGCGATGTTAAGGAGGGCAGATTAGGAGTTAATACAATTTATTATAGTGTTTGTGAGGCGGGAGTGCTGCGGTTTAGGAGTTAATACATTTATTATAGTGGCGGTGAGGTCCGGTCGGCATATTAGCGGTTAATAAGTGTAGGTAGGTGGCGGCGACATTTGGGGGGGCAGATTAGGCAGTAATAAATATAATATAGGTGTTGTCGATGTTAGAGGCAGCAGATTAGGGGTTCATAGGGATAATGTAGGTGGCGGCAGTGTCCGGAGCGGCAGATTAGGGGTTAAAAAATTTTATTATAGGGTTTGCGATGTGGGAGGGCCTCGGTTTAGGGGTTCGGAGGTAGTTTATGAGTGTTAGTGTACTTTATAGCACAGTAGTTAAGAGCTTTATGTTCCCAGGTTAGCCCATAAAACTCTTAACTACAGCCTTTTCTTGTGGTTGGAGTCTTGTCGGTAGAGGCTGTACCGCTCACTTCTTCCAAGACTTGTAATACCAGCGTTAGGCAAATCTCATAGAAAAGATAGGATACGCAATTGACGTAAGGGGATCTGCGGTAGCCTCGAGTCGTGGAGAGAAAGTGAGCGGTAGACCCTTTCCTGCCTGACTCTAAATACCAGCGGGCGTTAAAAAGCAGCGTTAGGACCCCTTAACGTTGCTTTTTAACCCTAACGCAGAACTCTAAATCTAGGCAAAAGTTAGGAATTAATTACATCATTTTGATGGAGCATGCAAATGAACTAAGATTTGTAATTATCGATGAGTAATAATTTGATTTTAGTGTCTGGATTTTGAAAACATTCCCAAAAGCTGAGTACATGGAATATTTAAGAGTTCTCATATGTGTATCACTTGATGATTGTTGTCAAAATATATACTAAATAGAAACATGGGATAGCCATGTTATGAAGCACAAAGGTGTAGACTAAGAAGCTTTGAGATCTTAATCTTAAAATTAAATATATATATATATATATATATATATATATATATCTCATCAGAGGAGTATATTTTTTTTTTAATTAAAATGGAATGCTTCATCAGAATCATGTTCAGAATATTTATGATAAATACATCTTGAATGACATATGAATGAGTGAATAGGCAGGTCACTATTGGTGCTGGATCCCTCTGGGCTCGTCACAATAACTAGTTCTATTAATGATATTAAAATGTATTAGTGAACACAGTTTGGACATCACTAAATCACATTAGTCTAAAATATTCCAAATAATATACTTAGAAATTTGAAGATTAGAGCACTAATATGAACATCAATTTGCGATTTCATCAAGGTGATTGTAAAGAAAATGATGTCTCACATATGTTGGATTTCTTACTATATTAGACAGCCAATTCTTCTCATATGAATCGATGGCATATCTAAATATAACTATTGATCCCTTTTTTACAAATAACACACACACACAATACTTGGAATAACAACTGGTTAAAAATAGAACCAAATCCATGTGTCACATAGATCCATTTGTGCAATGTCCAGTAATCTGTTTTAGGACACAACACATATTGATCACAATGCAAAGCATAATATATTTTTAAAACTATGTCATCATGGTGCTGTTAGAATATGCTTATATATATATATATATATATATATATATATATGTATATATATATATAAAGGTAGTCCAAGAATGAAAGATGTGATTTAGATATCAATATTGTTTCATCAAAACAGTGTAAGTATTAATGAAGATATTCTTTATTAAAGGGACACTAAACACAAGTTTTTTATTTTGTGATTCAGATAGAGCATTTTTCTATTGCTTTCTTTCTTTGACAAATAAGGCAGCTAAGCTATTTTGGGGTTCAGAACCATGGAAAGCACTTGTTTATTGGTGGGTGAATGTATCCACCAATTAGCAAGAACAACACAGGTTGTTCACCCAAACATTCTTTCATTTCAAACTTACATTCTTTCATTTCAAATAAAGATACCAAAAGAAGGAAGAAAATTTGATTATAGGAGTAAATGAGAAAGTTTATTAATATTGCATGCTCTATCTGCATGACAAAAGACATATTTTTGGTTCAGTGTCCCTTTAATATTAAATCTGAAAATATCTTTATTTGACAATGTCACTGTTAATGAATTGTCTAGTCCATATGTTGATGTAATGAATGGGATGGAGCATGCAATTGCAATCAAATATATAATTTCAGGATATCATCAAGAATCTTTAATTATCCTTCTCTCTTAAAGGGACATGAGACTCAAAATGTGTAATTGTATTAATTTCAATGATTCTAATCCAGCCTGTGATTCTAAAAAGCTTTCAAATATACTTATTTCTTCTATTTTGCTTTATTGTCTTTTTTTAAAGGGCAACTATGCCCTACTGTTATCGGAAGACATGTGTTGAACCAATGAAAATAAGCAATTATGTGCATCAACCAATCAGCAGGTTACTCCCAGTAAGGTATTGCTGCTCCTGAGCCTACATAGATATGCTTTTCAAATAAGGATAACAATAGACTGAAGCAATTTAGAAAATATCCTGAAATTTGTAAATTTTGAAAATCACATGAGTCGAAATCCTAAAAGTAAAATGTTGGTTTTTATGTCAATTTAATGATAAGACGAAAATATCAAAGCATATGAGATGTATATTTCTATAATCTGCACATATGTAAAAATGTGTTAGTGTTGTCTAAATGTAGCAAAAAAAATGTCAAGCACTACCCAGGGCCAGAATAAAAAATGGCCATGACCCTAAGATTACATTAAAATGAAGATATCAAGACTAGAAGGAATATCTTCAAATAATCGTCAATTGAGATTTGTATTACAATTGAATCCCAACTCTGAATCGTGATTCTTATTTTAAAATAACAAGAAAAGAGAATTACAGTATACATATTAATAGAGATCAATGTGAATGGATTATGTAATGTTATGTCAAAGTTTGTAAGAGAAAGCTAAATTAAAATGAGACATACCACACTGTGATGAACCTGGGCTCGAGGTTCCAGCACCAACATCCATATCTGTAAAATATTCAATCAGGATTGGATATCATTAATACAAATCATGCCATGGACACCAAAAATGATTGTTATTTTCTAATTGATAAAGTAAAACTATATTTGTATTCACGTGAGTTCATTGTTTCCCAAATTAATGTATAAATAAAGAGATCATCTATTCTTATTTTTAATATTTTATGTTGTTGACTGTCGCTTTAAGTCATTTTGTGTCTTCTTGCATTGTCATCAATTGATAGAGATTGTTCAATTTTTATTTTGATCTTGCTAGTATAGCTTTTACAATGTAGAATATTGTAAATAAGGATACTGGATTCTTAACATATATACTAATTCACGTATACATTTGACCATCATGTCTAAAGCAATGCCATTGTTACAGCAAACACATGTTCACGTCTCTGCACAATTCTATCTTTTGTGATCATTGTACAATGATTCAAAGCGTAATTGCGCATCCGTGATTTGACCATCATGCCTAAAGCAATGCCACTGTTACAGCAAACACATGTTCACGTCTCTGTGCAATTCTATCTTTTGTGATCATTGTGCAATGATTCAAAGCGTTATTGCGCATCCATGAATCTGAATTTATTTGGATATAGTTGTGTGATGAGTATCATTTCTAAAGACTTCAAATATATTTCCAATTGGGTGTATTACGAGATTCCAATCATATATTTGTTAATATTGAATGATAACAATTAATATTTAGAACTGGGGTATGATTCGATAGTCAATGTATGAAATGGCGGATGATAGGGATTTCACGGATGCGCAATTTCATTTTTGCTCTGTGACGCATATTCTGGAGAGCGCATGAAACATCATTCATATTTCATGTGTGACGATTCTAAATTCAGATATCTAAACATCATATGTAGCGTATGTTGTGAGATCTATATAGGTTGAATATATGACTATATACACATTGCTTAAATATATACTCAAATATTAATATATAATATGAAGTTTGATATTTACCTTGTTCAGCCTCTAGATTTTCTTCTCCCAGGCCAACGGACGGAGAAGCAGCTGCACTGGCCTCCGGGTCAGGACTTTCAGATCCAGCAGCTGGGAGGGAAGAAGAAGGAGCCGAGGAGCGAGAGGATCTAAATCTGCTGGGGACCCGGAGATTTAGGAGGTCGCATAAAGTCACCTCATAAGTTAGTAGGTACAGTTTCCGTGGGGGTGGAACTTTCTTTCCATCCCTCCGACTGGCTTGTACCCACTCCCTTATGAGGTTGACTTTCTTGCTTAGATGCAACCTCATATCCCCGAACCTCCGCATGATTTGATCCGTGGTCCTCTGGATGCCACACACCAAATTAACATCATTGGTGATAGACCCCCAGAGGGCCTTCTTAATGCTCTGCTTCGTCGACTTCTTCTTGTTCCCAAACAGCTGCGGATAGAAGTCATCAATGGCGTTGACCAGTGCTGCACTCTCCGGCTTGGTGAACCTGGGAGACATCATGCCTGATTATTATATATTATATAATAATATATAATATATGAAGTTATATATATCTGCCAGCAGGCATTAGAGAACTGAAAAAAATGGCAACATGTAATGGACTTTTATAGGGTGAAGTAAACATGAGATGCACCATGGGACATGGTATCTGTACATCTGATTGGATAAAATCTTGAAATATTGTTATCATGTCTGTGAAACCATACTGACTCAAGTTATGTTTGTGTGATGAACTCTGATTGGCAGTTCCTTAATGTTTCATATCTTAGTAACTTCCATACACATACCTCCTGGGGGTGCTGTTACTACATTTTTCATGTAGACTTATTTGTAATTCATGGGACTGTTATGCGGATATGTGTGACGCAGATGTAATATACGTGATCCATTAAATATTAATATATTAAGTCTACATTTGTTTTTTTTGTAAATATAATCCAGTCACATTAGTAAATGTTTTAAACATTTCAATGTTTAATATCGATCAGGTTCTTTAATACCAATAATTTTTATTAATAAAAATTAAACATTATATGTATTTATTGTTTATTATACAAATTTCGTGACTTATTGTGAAGTATTGACATTGCTCTATTAAATGTATTTATAATGCACATCGATTGTGTGCTATTACGTGGCATTCGACTAGAATTTTTAAAGATGCGAATCTCGTGTTGCAAGACACGTTTCCCACGCTATATTTCCGAAATGCGTAATTTCTAGTTATAATGGCCGGAACTTGGATAATCTGTTTATAAATTTTAAAATACACGTTTGTTCATTATTAGTAAATAAACCTCGAGCTTGTATTTGTCTGAACTGCTCACGCATTTTATTGTGCAATGTCGTCTTTATTTTTAAAGGGACATTACACCCAAATATTTTGTTAAAATGATCCGGAGAGAGAATAAATTTTTATAATTTAAAATGTAATTATCAATTTAGAATAATCTTTAGATATCCTTAACAGAATAAATTGCAATGCTCATGGTTAAGCCAATCACACAAGGCGTCTCTGTGCATCCACCAATCTTCAGCTACTGAGCATATCTAGATATGGTTGTAAAGGAAATAATATCAAAAGAATGAATTAAAATCGATGATAGAATTAAATTTTAATGTTTAAAATTATATTTTATTTAGGAATCCAGAAAGAAACGCTTTTGAATTACCGTCCCTTTCATGAGCTAATATGCAATCTTGAATTTGATCTAAATACATCTGTCTAAACATTGTAAATATGCATTGTTGGTCACCCACAAATAAGTAGATATTTCCCAGTAATGCTTTGCTGATCATAAACCTATGCACCTCCCTTTCTCACTTAGTATAACATGAGAATAAAGCATATTTGTATTACCTTCTGTATTGTTTGCCCCACTGTGAATGAAATATCTTCAAATGGCTGTATTTATACAGCTTTACCTTAAAGGGACATTAAGCTATATGTTCTTTACTGATTTAGATGGATAATACAATGTTAAAACAATGTCATATTTAGTTTGATTATCTCATTAGCTTTTTTCGCTTGATATTCTTGCCTGAAAGCAAAAATGACAGTAGCACCGGTAGATGAAACAACAGCGTTTATTCCAAGACAACGCTGAGTGTAAAATAGTGCACACAAAAGTTACTGATAATAACGATACTGTTCATATGAAATAGTGCTCTTCAAGCACTGACAGCAGCTGATTGCCAAAAATAGGATAGAGTGTCAAAGAACAGCTGACACGTTTCGGCTGGAAAGCCGTAGTCTTAGCTGGTAAAAATTTAAAAGCAAGCGCCCTTTTTCTAGGGCTAGCACTCATCCTATTGGGCAGCCAGTTGAGCCAATCCGGACTCACTTATGGTTAACAAGCAAATCTTAACTCTGAACACGCCAGTTTGGGTAATTACCATTTTAAACAATGAAAAATGAATAAATAATAATAAATAAACAATGATGTGTTGTAATCAATTTAAAGTCACATACACCCAATGTCACACAATGCAAACATATAATTTTCATAATTGCAAAATAATGCGCTACTGATTCATTCATTTTGTTGTCAATTCCTAAGCTATTAGCTACTCTCAACTTTACCATTTAAAGGGATATTACTTCTATTACATTCTTGATAGTTCTCTATTGTATATTTACCCTGCTCACTTTATTTAAAGGTTTGTGGACCACATAATAATGTACTATTATGTGGTCTACAAACCTTTAAATAAAGTGAGCGGAGTAAATATACAATAGAGAACTATCAAGAGTATAATAGAAGTAATATCCCTTTAAATGGTAAGGTTGAGAGTAGCTAATAGCTTAGGAATTGACAACAAAATGAATGAATCAGTAGCGCATTATTTTGCAATTATGAAAATTATATGTTTGCATTTAATTTTGTGTGACATTTGGGTGTATGTAACTTTAAATTGATTACACCACATCATTGTTTATTTATTATTATTTATTCATTTTTCATTGTTTAAAATGGTAATTACCCAAACTGGCGTGTTCAGAGTTAAGATTTGCTTGTTAACCATAAGTGAGTCCGGATTGGCTCAACTGGCTACTCAATAGGATGAGTGCTAGCCCTAGAAAAAGGGCGCTTGCTTTTAAATTTTTACCAGCAAAGACTACGGCTTTCCAGCCGAAATGCGTCAGCTGTTCTTTGACACTATATCCTATTTTTGGCATTCAGCTGCTGTCAGTGCTTGAAGAGCACTATTTCATATGAACAGTATCGTTATTATCAGTAACTTTTGTGTGCACTATTTTACACTCAGCGTTGTCTTGGAATAAACGCTGTTGTTTGATCTACCGGTGCTCCTGTCATTTTTGCTTTTACCCTGTGATTAGTGGATCCCTTCACAGTGAGCACGGATGAGGCTTTCCTTACAGTGAGGCGCTTCCTCCCCTCCCCTACTCCTGGATTGGACCGAGAATATACCGGGTGGTGACGTCCAGAGCTGCTGACCTATTGTGAGAGCCGCACGCATCTGGGGAGGGCGTGGTCTGTACGGAGTTGCGGCGACTGGCGGAATCGAGGAGTTCCAGGGTACCCCGGGCAACAAGGCATCGCAGGATAGGGAGAAAATCCCCAGTGAGCACGGACCACCGTTATCTAGTGTCAAGAGCCAGGCCGACCACAGATCACCCCCAAGGACCGGACGCGGTAAGTCGACCTACTGAGTCACATTGTTACTTCTAGTGTGTGGTACTTTTTGCATTTGTGAACCATTCTTGCCTGAAAACCATATCTAGATAGGCTCTGTTGCTGCTGATTGGTGGTTGCACATATATACCTTATGTCATTGGCTAACCCATGTGCATTGCTATTTCTTTAACAAAGGATATCTAAAGACTGAATATAATTAGATAATAGAAGTAAATTTAAATGTTTTTTAAAAGATGATATGTATTATCTCTGAATCACTAAATTAAATTTTGCTGGAATGTCCCTTTAAGGACAAAACCATTAGGAATATGTGGAGTTAAAATTGTAGAAATAAACTAAAGGGGAATGAAAATACCTATAGATATGTGATATCTATCCAACAGGTAAGGAGTATAATTGCTAGAAATTATCTTTGGATATATCTATAGTTAACTGACCCTTCAAATGACTCCACTAGAGCTGAAAAGTAATCAATATGGCATACAACAACTAGCTTGGTATAAATGTGAAATTAACTTAATTTTTATTTACAGATAATTTCGAACATATTACCTAAAAAATAATTAAAGCCGAATAACCTATATTTAGTGTAAGAATATTTTTGGATATCTAAGGAAGATTACAGAGATTAGAATGTAAATCTAACATTCAACTACACTGTCACTTTAATGTAAGTTAAACACTTTCATTTCAAAGTTGTTCTGTATAATTTAGATTACATATCATCGTCATAAACATTTTATGATTTTAACATCTATGAATCACACAATAGAAGCATAGATAGATGTATTTAACTCCAAATTATATTTTGTAAGATACTTGACTTTAACATTATCTGAATAAGCTGTGTTGATAATTTACATTCAATACATTAACCAAAATTAGTATATTTGATATCAGGCATGTGCTTGTCAAATAGATGACTTTAACAGTCATGGGACTAATATTTTGTTTACATGTCAGAATATTAGATGGATATATTTCTTCTTATCTTACTGTGATAGAGATATGTCTCAAATAATATGTATTTAAAAAAATTAAATTGAAAAATATACAGTATGAAAATAAATTTATTGACAAAAAAGAAAAAGTAATTCATCACAGATAAAACTCTGAAAAAGAAAGAAAAAAAATATTACAAACATTAGTCATTTAGATTATTTAATGAACACATGTCTTAAAATATTCCTTAAATCTAATAATCGTTAAATCATCTTGTGACTATGCTCTAACATGTATTTTTTGTCTTGATATTAAAAACAGGTTCATCCTTGAAATCTATATCTATCCATAATTTGAAATTAATAACATTATATTGTCTAATCAATATTAGAATTAAACATTAGCATTTAAAATTAGACAAAATAATGCATATCACATTTTATAAATATTTTTATATTGGATTGTATGAGGAACATAATTGAATGTAATATTTCATGTCCCTTCAAATAATATATACCTCTATATCAAGTATAAAATGTATCCCTTTGTCTGATTGGTCAGAATCTGAGTCCTCTCTAGCACAAAGTAGGGGTAATGTATCTAAAATAAACATATTCTAATATAGGACATGTATATATTCCTAATTCTTTTAACATTCTTCCTCCTGTGATTCTTAAATAGCATGCATTGTGCAAACTAACCTGGATGTATGGTCTTTGAAAGGCAATTATCTTCAAAATAACAGTTTATCTTCATTAGGTGTCTTATTCATCATTTTCAAGATAGAGGATTGTGAAATACCATCTAAAAAAATAAAATAAATCTAAGTATCTCCAATAGGATGCATTCACAGTCTTGGTCCATAAAATTGTTGCCACTTACCATGTGAACGTGTCTTTGTATGGTTTTCAAAGTCAGCACATTTGAAAGACAATGCCAGGCATGAGCACATTGGTATTCATCACTTTCAATCTGGGATTCTTCAATTTCAGTCAGGGATTCTTGACTTTCAGTCTTGAATTCTTCACTTTCAGGCTTGAATTCTTCACTTTCAGTCTTTAGATGAAGTCATCTCCCTAATGGCAGAAAAAGTGTAAATCAAATAATTAATAGAAGTGTGTGACTTAGTTCTGCACCCCCCCCCCATTTCTGAAATTATTTATATCACTAGCTTACTAAGCGTGTGTAGAATCTTGTGTTATGTTCTATCAATCAAGTGTGAAGATGAGTCATACATGGTGCAGACCTAACTTCTGATGTATGACTTGGAATATGACTTGGAAGCATATAGTCTTCCTAGAGGATCCTTTTCTGGGTATCCAAAAATCTAGTCATGTATAAACTAAATACTACTTTTTAAAATGTATGCCATATGATGTCTGATTGTGCAAAATTCCCACCAGCCACAGTTCATACATTGTTTATACTTACCAGCTGATAATGTCTTTGAAAACCAGGTGGCGAAGTCATTACAGGACCCAATGCCAGAATCATCTGAAGTATGAATTACCTAAAATAATAATAATAATAAATTCCTTTTTTTATAATCATTTGATGAACAATCCTAACATGTTTGCACAATTCTCTACTTCTCATTTCCCTAAAATTCACACATATTTTCAATGCTCCCATCTAACTTCTAGTATTTACCGTCTGAAGTGGCGGTTGATGATGTTTGCTCTGACTTTAAGCCCCTCGTCCCGGAATGACCCCTCTAGAACTGGCTCATCCTCCTCCTGCAGCATCCTAGCCCGCTGTGCAATGTTATGCAGGACGCTGCAGGCTATAACGATCTTCGCCACCTTACTAGGGCTGTATTGGAGGGCTCCTCCAGACCTGTCCAGGCATCTTAGTCTTATTTTGAGGAGCCCAAACATCCTCTCCACTACAGCCCTAGTACGTTTGTTTGCCCGATTGTAGCGCTCCTGGGCCTCATCCGTCGGGTTACACAACGGCGTAATGAGCCAAGGCCGGCTCATGTAACCCAAATCACCTATAAATAATTAACATAACAAAATGACAATTAAAAATATTGTTAAAATTATTATATTAAAATACAATTCATTTGTGTACACAAAAAATCCCCTAAAATAAACATTTTCATAAAACAAAATTATGGCCTAGATTTGGAGTTTGGCGGTAGCCGTGAAAACCAGCGTTAGAGGCTCCTAACGCTGGTTTTAGGCTACCGCCGGTATTTGGAGTCAGTCAGGAAAGGGTCTAACGCTCACTTTTCAGCCGCGACTTTTCCATACCGCAGATCCCCTTACGTAAATTGCGTATCCTATCTTTTCAATGGGATCTTTCTAACTCCGGTATTTAGAGTCGTGTCTGAAGTGAGCGTTAGAAATCTAACGACAAAACTCCAGCCGCAGAAAAAAGTCAGTAGTTAAGAGCTTTCTGGGCTAACGCCGGTTTATAAAACTCTTAACTACTGTGCTCTAAAGTACACTAACACCCATAAACTACCTATGTACCCCTAAACCGAGGTCCCCCCACATCGCCGCCACTCGATTAAATTTTTTTAACCCCTAATCTGCCGACCGCCACCTACGTTATACTTATGTACCCCTAATATGCTGCCCCTAACACCGCCGACCCCTATATTATATTTATTAACCCCTAATCTGCCCCCCACAACGTCGCCTCCACCTGTCTATACTTATTAACCCCTAATCTGCCGAGCGGACCGCACCGCTATTATAATAAAGTTATTAACCCCTAATCCGCCTCACTAACCCTATAATAAATAGTATTAACCCCTAATCTGCCCTCCCTAACATCGCCGACACCTAACTTCAAACATTAACCCCTAATCTGCCGACTGGAGCTCACCGCTATTCTAATAAATGTATTAACCCCTAAAGCTAAGTCTAACCCTAACACTAACACCCCCCTAAGTTAAATATAATTTAAATCTAACTAAATAAATTAACTCTTATTAAATAAATTATTCCTATTTAAAGCTAAATACTTACCTGTAAAATAAATCCTAATATAGCTACAATATAAATTATAATTATATTATAGCTATTTTAGGATTTATATTTATTTTACAGGTAACTTTGTATTTATTTTAACCAGGTACAATAGCTAAAATAGTTAAAATAATTACAAAATTACCTGTAAAATAAATCCTAACCTAAGTTACAATTAAACCTAACACTACACTATCAATAAATTAATTAAATAAAATACCTCCAATTACCTACAATTAAACCTAACACTACACTATCAAAACATTAATTAAATACAATATCTACAAATAAATACAATGAAATAAATAAAAAAATATTTACAAACATCAGAAAAATATTACAACAATTTTAAACTAATTACACCTACTCTAAGCCCCCTAATAAAATAACAAAGACCCCCAAAATAAAAGAATGCCCTACCCTATTCTAAATTACTAAAGTTCAAAGCTCTTTTACCTTACCAGCCCTGAACAGGGCCCTTTGTGGGGCATGCCCCAAAGAATTCAGCTCTTTTGCCTGTAAAAAAACACATACAATACCCCCCCAACATTACAACCCACCACCCACATACCCCTAATCTAACCCAAAACCCCCTTAAATAAACCTAACACTAAGCCCCTGAAGATCTTCCTACCTTATCTTCACCATACCAGGTTCACCGATCAATCCAGAAGAGCTCCTCCGATGTCCTGATCCAAGCCCAAGCAGGGGGCTGAAGATGTCCATGATCCGGCTGAATTCTTCATCCAAGCGGGAGCTGAAGCGGTCCATGATCCGGCTGAAATCATCAATCAACGGCATCTTCAATCTTCTTTCTTCCGGATCCATCTTGTAGACCTCCAACGCGGAACATCCTGCTGGCCCGACGGACTCCCGACGAATGAAGGCTCCTTTAAGGGACGTCATCCAAGATGGCGTCCCTCGAATTCCAATTGGCTGATAGGATTCTATCAGCCAATCGGAATTAAGGTAGGAAAATTCTGATTGGCTGATGGAATCAGCCAATCAGAATCAAGTTCAATCCGATTGGCCGATCCGATCAGCCAATCAGATTGAGCTCGCATTCTATTGGCTGATCGGAACAGCCAATAGAATGCAAGCTCAATCTGATTGGCTGATTGAATCAGCCAATCGGATTGAACTTGATTCTGATTGGCTGATTCCATCAGCCAATCAGAATTTTCCTACCTTAATTCCGATTGGCTGATAGAATCCTATCAGCCAATTGGAATTCGAGGGACGCCATCTTGGATGACGTCTCTTAAAGGAACCGTCATTCGTCGGGAAGTCGTCGTCGGAAGAAGATGGGTCCGCGGTGAAGGTCTTCAAGATGGAGCCGGTCCTCATCGGATGAAGATAGAAGATGCCGCTTGGAAGAAGATGGTTGCCGGTCCGGATCTACTCTTCTTCCTGGATAGGATGAAGACTTTGGAGCCTCTTCTGGACTTCTTCAGCCGTCGGATGATGGATGTCTAGCCCCCGCTTGGGCTTAGATGAAGATTTTGGAGCCAGGACGCATCGGTGATACCCGGTGAGGTGAAGACAAGGTAGGAAGATCTTCAGGGGCTTAGTGTTAGGTTTATTTAAGGGGGGTTTGGGTTAGATTAGGGGTATGTGGGTGGTGGGTTGTAATGTTGGGGGGGGTATTGTATGGTTTTTTTTACAGGCAAAAGAGCTGAATTCTTTGGGGCATGCCCCGCAAAGGGCCCTGTTCAGGGCTGGTAAGGTAAAAGAGCTTTGAACTTTTGTAATTTAGAATAGGGTAGGGCATTTTTTTATTTTGGGGGTCTTTGTTATTTTATTAGGGGGCTTAGAGTAGGTGTAATTAGTTTAAAATTGTTGTAATATTTTTCTGATGTTTGTAAATATTTTTTTATTTTTTGTAACTTAGTTCTTTTTTATTTTTTGTACTTTAGTTAGTTTATTTCATTGTATTTATTTTTAGATATAGTATTTAATTAATTTATTGATAGTGTAGTGTTAGGTTTAATTGTAGGTAATTGTAGGTATTTTATTTAATTTATTTATTGATAATGTAGTGTTAGGTTTAATTGTAACTTAGGTTAGGATTTATTTTACAGGTAATTTTGTAATTATTTTAACTATTTTAGCTATTAAATAGTTCTTAACTATTTAATAGCTATTGTACCTGGTTAAAATAAATACAAAGTTACCTGTAAAATAAATATTAATCCTAAAATAGCTATATTATAATTTATATTGTAGCTATATTAGGATTTATTTTACAGGTAAGTATTTAGCTTTAAATAGGAATAATTTATTTAATAAGAGTTAATTAATTTCGTTAGATTTAAATTATATTTAAGTTAGGGGGGTGTTAGGGTTAGACTTAGCTTTAGGGGTTAATACATTTATTAGAATAGCGGTGAGCTCCAGTCGGCAGATTATGGGTTAATGTTTGAAGTTAGGTGTCGGCGATGTTAGCGAGGGCAGATTAGGGGTTAATACTATTTATTATAGGGTTAGTGAGGCGGATTAGGGGTTAATAACTTTATTATAATAGCGGTGCGGTCCGGTAGGCAGATTAGGGGTTAATAAGTGTAGGCAGGTGGAGGCGATGTTGTGGGTGGCAGATTAGGGGGTAAATAAATATAATATAGGGGTCGGCGGTGTTAGGGACAGCAGATTAGGGGTACATAGGGATAATGTAAGTAGCGGCGGTTTACAGAGCGGCAGATTAGGGGTTAATAATAATATGCAGGTGTCAGCGATAGCGGGGGCAGCAGAATAGGGGTTAATAAGTGTAAGGTTAGGGGTGTTTAGACTCGGGGTACATGTTAGAGTGTTAGGTGCAGACGTAGGAAGTGTTTCCCCATAGCAAACAATGGGGCTGCATTAGGAGCTGAACGCGGCTTTTTTGCAGGTGTTAGGTTTTTTTTCAGCTCAAACAGCCCCATTGTTTTCTATGGGGGAATCGTGCACGAGCACGTTTTTGAAGCTGGCCGCTTCCGTAAGCAACTCTGGTATCGAGAATTGCAGTGGCGTTAAATATGCTCTACGCTCCTTTTTTGGAGCCTAACGCAGACATTCTGTGGACTCTCAATACCAGAGTTATTTTAAAGGTGCGGCCAGAAAAAAGCCAGCGTTAGCTACGCGGGTCGTTACCGACAAAACTCTAAATCTAGCCGTAAATGTTTAAATCGCATTCTCTATCTGCCATTTAAGCTAAGACATGCTACATATGCATATTTCGCATAAACCAGACATTTGCTAAAAGAAAAAGAAATGGTTAAATTGCATGCTAGAGCTGCCCATTTAAGCTAAGACATGCTACATATCTGTTTGGAGCTAAAATTAGACATTTGCGGAAAGAGACAATTACATGGTTAAAGAGCATTCTCTATCTGCCCATTTAAGCTAAGACATGCTACATATGCGTATTTCGCATTAACCAGACAATTGCTAAAAGAAAAAGAAATGGTTAAATTGCATGCTAGAGCTGCCTATTTAAGCTAAGACATGCTACATATCTGTTTGGAGCTAAAACTAGACATTTGCGGAAAGAGAAAATTACATGGTTAAAGCGCATTCTCTATCTGCCCATTTAAGCTAAGACATGCTACATATGCGTATTTCGCATAAACCAGACATTTGCTAAAAGAAAAAGAAATGTTTAAATTGCATGCTAGAGCTGCCCATTTAAGCTAAGACATGCTACATATCTGTTTGGAGCTAAAACTAGACATTTGCGGAAAGAGACAATTACATGATTAAAGCGCATTCTCTATCTGCCCATTTAAGCTAAGACATGTTACATATGCGTATTTCGCATAAACCAGACATTTGCTAAAAGAAAAAGAAATGGTTAGCTGCCCGTTTAAGCTAAGACATGCTACATATCTGTTTGGAGCTAAAACTAGACATTTGCGGAAAGAGACAATTACATGGTTAAAGCGCATTCTCTATCTGCCCATTTAAGCTAAGACATGCTACATATGCGTATTTCGCATAAACCAGACATTTGCTAAAAGAAAAAGAAATGGTTAAATTGCATCCTAGAGCTGCACATTACACAAACACAACTGTTTTTGAAGACTGCAGTGGCAATTGTCTAACTAATTAACCATGTTGTGCACAAGTACTCACCAACGAGCCACCCAGGGGGAAACTGTCTGGCCTCAAACTGCCGCCACAGGGATGACAAGCCCCGCCGAAATTCGCACACACCTGCATAATCCGCATCCGTGCGTCGCAAACAAACTGCACGTTGAGACTATGGAAGTGTTTGCGATTTCAGAAGGGCAGGTCATTTTCTGGAGCACGCATCGCAATGTGGGCATTCGAGCTATTGCAAAGAATTCCCTCTTCAGGCACCTCCAATCACCATCATTTTGAGGGAATCCTATGTAACGCTTACTGACTCGTACCATGGCGTCCAGAAAGTTGCCAAAAACCACAGAGAAGGTACCCTGAGACAGCCCATGCATGTACCCTCTCCAGATTGAAAACTCCCGGAGGCCAGGACGTGTATGCAACTTAGCATCTTGGTCATACCAGGGACTGCAGTTCGCATACGTCTACGTGGCTCCATATGAGGTTTAAGAAAAACGTAAAGGCTAATGAGCTGTTCGCGATTGCGCCTATACTTGTCATAAACCTCAAAGTCGCTCATGTTATCCAAGGTGGGCCTCACCCTGTGAACAGGAGGACCTCTAACCAGACGAGCGATTATCCATATTTGCCAAGCCAAACAGCACAAAGTCAAACAGCAGAGCAAACACACAAGGAGTAACAAGGTATGCAAAAACACAAAAGCGATTTAATACAATGTCGATCACCAGAGATGCTTTGGCCATTTTGTTTGGGGGATTTATAGTGCAATATGTCCAATGGTAGCGTGTTCGTAATGATTGCTGATTGTATTCACTTGTTTGTATGTGAGTGGCGCGAATGCTTTCAAAGTGGGCATTTTTTAAAGGTGTTTGCTTACATTTGTTTCCCCCCAATGAATCGTAATGTGAAAGTGTAAAATCTAACATATACAGTGCATCTTCGTAATGTTTGTTCATATGCGTAATAAATACTTATTAAACGTGATGTTATAGTAAAAAGCACACGTCCACGCTAACATGAAAGTGCATACTTGTGTATAATGTGCATAGACATTGCATAGAATCTGATCGATCAATGCTGCTGCAATATTGTTTGTAAACGATAAAGTGACATCTATAATATTGTATATATAAGTGATTTGCGAGATGTCAATATTGTACTCGTCCCATTGAAATCATAATAACAATGAAGATCTTCCAGCTAACATCTGTAATATTGTATATATAAGTGATTTGCGAGATGTTAATATTGTACGCGTTCCATTGAAATCGTAATAACAATGAAGATCTTCCGGCTGACATCTGTAATATTGTATATATAAGTGATTTGCGAGATTTCAAAATTGTACGCGTCCCATTGTAATCGCTATAATAATGACGATCTTCCAAACTCTCGTTTACGTATATGTAATATTGTAGTATTGAGTGAGAAACTTCTGAAAGGGGCGGTACAGTCCAAATGCTGTAATCTGTATGGTTGAAGCTTATAATGACATCATCATATTAGCAACCTGCCTGTCTAGTTAGCAAATCTGCATTCTCTTGTTGTATTTTACAACATTCTTCTTGTGTGCTGATTAAAAATATAAATGTGTGCTTTGCTGTTGTGTGATGCGTGTTATGTACATCTATGTATGTATTGTGATTCTCTCCCACATATGCTGACTTATATAAAGCAGTATAGCATTGTTGTTCCTTCCAAAAAAGTGACAGCTCTAATATGTTCTAATTATGTTCTTATTGTACGTAATTCCTAATCGTATATTATGAGTGAATCGTGATGTTAAAGGGACACTAAATCCATATTTTATGTTTCATGATTCATAGAGAGAATCTAATGTTAAGCAACCTTCCAATGTAGTTGTATGATGTAAATGTGTTCATTGTTTATATGTGTTTTTTGGCCATAATATCAATGCACATGTATGAGTGAATGACAAAAGTCATGTATGTGCATCCATTAATGATCATGTGTTAAGCTTATGTAGATATGGTGTTCATGCAAGCATATGAGTTGAATAAATGAAATGCTATAATAGAGGTAAATGATACATGTGTCTACTGTTTGTGAATAATGAAATGTAAAAAATTATTTTTCTGTTCGTTTAAATATGATGTCATTTTTCAAAAAGATTTTGTATTGGTGATGGTGATTTTTAGTTGATGTAATTTAAATTTATATAACAATTTGATGATGTAGTGAATTTCACACAAGTAAAAGCCATAACTCCGTAGGGAAATAGTAATTTCTTGATCTATTTGTCATAGCAGGACTAACGCAAGAAAGAATGAGTTAGTTTCACAATTGTAACGCTGGTATTACGAGTTTTCTTGTGTACGCATTTTACGTGCGTTAGGTAAATCTGCCTGTCGCGTGCACAAGCACATCTTCCCCATAGAAGTCAATGGAGGAGAAAAATTTGTTGAGAAATAAAATCCAACACTTGTTTTGAGAGTAAAGTGAGTGACGTCATGTTCTTGTGTGAAAAAGTAGCTAAATCGTGTTTATTTTCAAATAAAAATCTGATTCGTGTAGGTAATGTGCTGTATATTGTTTTTATGTATCTCATTGTGTATGTATGTGATAATATTTGTAGTTAGATGTAGCTATATGAGTGTATGTTCCCGTCTGTCTATGTAAGTTAATGGAAAATGGATTTGTATGGCTTTTTTTTCAAACACCCGAGATCTCGTAACTTTGATCCGTTCTATTTTGACATGAAAATTTAAAGTCTAAAAAATAAATATTGTGTAGTGTTTTCGTAATCTAGCTGAATGTCTTTTAAATTTTGCAATTTTACTTATTTATAGCTTTTTAAAAAAAATTAACTTAAACTGTGGATTTTTCATAGCCAATATATGTCAGTCAGGATCCAGAACTTTAAACCAGCAACATTCTACACAGTGATTATTTTATTGATGCATGAGCTTATTTGTACCTGGACCCTAATTAGCCACAGCAGAACAGATAACATACCAAAAAAGTTTTTTCAAGGGATATTGCTCTGGACTGCAAAACAATGTTGTTTTTGCTAACAAAGTAACAGTTTTTAAAGACCTTTAAATTTTTATTTTGCATGTGGATGTTTTACAAAGCAGTGCTTAATTGATGATCCGTACAAATCCCAGACAGACATATAATAGGCCTCAGCATAAAAATTAAGTATATTTTGTTATAGGCTTTTACGTAAAAAAATATTTTTTTTCTTCTGTATATTTTACCTCTAAGAACAGCATTATTTATACTTATAGGTTAATGTCTCTTTCATGTCTAAACAAATGCTGTGGATGGAAATCATAAAAACTAAATGTCAGAGCAAGACAAGCTATTAGTGCAATATAGTTGTTTAGTTATTATATGATCAGCTATAAACATGGTATTAGAGATAACAAATTGTCTTTTTCCTCTTTCTCGAAAGGAAATAGGAATTTATCATTTTCACACAGAAAGAACAATGGTTTTTATTACAAAACTATAGTAGCTTCTGAAACCTGAGCATTTGAAAATGGAATACAGAAATCACATATCAATAAATACAGAAGAGCCGCTTAATATGAGTTAATAAGAATTTTAGTTGACTTGGAAATAGCAGGAATTCAGTCTGTAGGAAACATACTTAAAGGGACATTAAACACTAAAAAAATACATGCAACTCCCTCTAATTATGGGTGCTGCCATTTTGGAACCCACTGCAGGAATCTGAAGAAGAGTTGATACACACATGCAAATGCGTCAGCACTGGAATGCAGTAAAAGCCAGATTTCAACATGGCAGCACCCATGACTAGAGAAAGAAAGAGAATAACATAAAATGTATTTAGTGTTTAATGATTTTTGTTTCATTAAAGCTTTTCTTTATGCTTTAATGTAATGTAAAAATATATCTTAGGTATATCTCATGTCTCTCTTAATTTTCAATGCAAAACTTTATTGCCTGCTCTCTACAAATCTATAATAAAGGTTTAAATATTTTTTTTGCCATTTGTATAGAGTAAATGTATATGTATTTGTGCATGCATGATGTGTATGGGTAGTATATGTGTGTGTGTGTGTGTGTGTGTGTGTGGTGTGTGGTATTTGTATGGTGTGTGTAGCATTTGTGCAGTTTTTGTGGGATGTGTAGTGTTTGGGTGCTGAGTGTTTATGTGAGGTGTTTGTAGTGTGTGTGTAGTATGAGCATGGTATGTTTGTGTGTGTGCAGTGTGGATGTGTAGTTTTAGTATGTGTGTGTGTGCATGTTTGTTTCCGTGAATTGTTTGTGTGGTGTGTTTAGAGTTTGTGTGGGTTGTGTGTGAAGTGTTTGTAGTGTATGTGTCTGTGTAGTCTATGGGTCCCATTTATCAAGTTGCAAAAGCAATTTAGGCTTGTGCAAATGAGCATGAAACGATAGCCTCTCTGCCACCTAAACAGTGGTGGAGAGAAAGCATCTCGATCCAGGGCCAGATTACAAGTTGTGCGCTATTTAGCACTTTCGTTCAACCGTTAACACTGCCAGAAGTAAAGATTTTGCATGCACGGTTTAGCACGCGTATTACAAACTGAGCAAAACCTGATGCATGCTAACTTCAGGACTTTGTATATCATAACCACACTAACTTATTCTCCACATGGACTTCAAAGGAGAGCACAGAAGAAGAAAAACTAACAATTATTTCTTGTGCGCTAACTCAGAAGGAGATATTAATATTTCACATTTCAATGTTTATTTTAAATATATATATATATATATATATATATATATATATATATATATATATATATATAATATATATTGTACATAATATATATTGTAAATATATAAAATATTTAAAAAATATTAAATTTTTTATTTAATATTAGATACAGTAAAATATATATATATATATATATATATATATATATATATATATATTCTTTTTATGTTTTTATAATAATACAACTATAATAATTATTTAAATAGTAATATAATTCAATACACTAATTCTTCATGTACGCTAACTGGACATGAGTTATATTAAGATGCGTTGTTAAACATTAAACATTGAAAAATATTTTAAATAATTACTATTGGTGTGCTAAAATATATTTGTAAAAATCCATAGAATATATATATTTTACAGTTACTATAATTATTAATTATTATTTTAAAACATTTTAATATTTTATATTTACTTAACAAGCGCTAACCCAACACCATGTTAGACCTACAGGGCGAAACTCAAAGCGTGTTATGCATATTTTACATTCCAATGTTCTTCACATAGAAACAAATGTTCATTTTATTTTTAAATATATAAATATATAATCTTAATGTAAAAGATATATATATACCTATATATCAAAGATTTAACTTTGTGAAGGACGCATGAATCAAGCCACATATAAGGTTATACTGGAAGAAAACTTGCTTCCTTCTGCTCTTAAATATACAAAAGGGATAAAGTATGGGGGGCTTACAGCAATATTCCGTACTGATAAAACATAGGGGGCATATTTATCAAGCTCCGCCTGAAGGCTCGCCGGAAACAGAAGTTATGAAGCAGCGGTCTAAGACTGCTGCTCCATAACCTGTCAACCTGCTCTGAGGCGGCGGACAGACATCGCCAGAAATCAACCCGATCGAATACAATCGGGTTGGATGACACCCCCTGCTAGCGGCGAATCTGCAGGGGGCGGCATTGCACCAGCAGTTCACAAGAACTGCTGGTGCAATGATAAATGCCGAGAGCGTATGCTGTCTGCATTTATCGATATGCAGTTGGCAAGATCAACAATATCGGATCATGTCTGCTCGCACATTAATAAATAGGCCCCATAGCCTTTATTTATAAACTAAAATCATTAACAGAAGGTAATATCACATCTAATCACCCTGCTCACATACCACCCTCCCACTTGTTACGGTTACATAGTACTGAAAAAAGCAGACACCTAGATTACGAGTTTTGCGTTAACAGGGGTGCGGTGCTAACGAGCAGTTTTCCCTCACTGCTCACTTGCATACAACGCTGGTATTACAGGTTTTTACAAACCTGGCGTTAGCCGCAAAAAAGTGAGCGAAGAGCAAAATTTAGCTCCACATCTCACCTCAAAACCAGCGCTGCTTACAGTAGCGGTGAGCAGGTAAAACGTGCTCGTGCACGATATCTCCATAGGAAACAATGGGGGAGAGCCGGCTGAAAAAAACCTGCAAAAAAGCAGTGTTCAGCTTCTAACGCAGCCCCATTGATTCCTATGGGGAAAATAAATGTATGTCTTCACTTAACACCCTAACATGAACCCGAGTCTAAACACCCCTAATATTAGACTTATTAACCCCTAATATTAGATTTATGAACCCCTAATCTGATGCCCCGACATCACCGACACCTACATTATATTATTAACCCCTAATCTGCTGCTCCGGACACCGCCGCAACCTACATTATACTTATGAACCCCTAATCTGATGCCCCCAACATCGCCGAACCCTACATTATATTTATTAACCCCTAATATGCTGCCCCCAATGTTGCCGCAACCTAACTACATTTATTAACCCCTAATCTGCCGCCCCCAACGTTGCCGCGACTATATTAAATGTATTAACCCCTAAACCTAAGTCTAACACTAAACCAAACCGCACTAACTGAAATATAATTTTAATAAATCTAAATAAAATTACTATCATTAACTAAATAATTCCTATTTAAAACTAAATACTTACCTGTAAAATAAACCTTAAGATAGCTACAATATAACTATGCATCTTTTAGTAGAAACAAACATGCTTCTAGTCAGAGTTATCCCTGTTTTAGTGTTAAGATTTTTCTCTTCATGTGCATGTGATGCATAGCTAGATATTTTCCGTGCACCAGCATTTTGAATACTGGAGCTGCTCCGAGCGCCAGTGGGGCTTGTATCATGTTAGCAATTTGAGTTATTACCAGATGATACAAGCACCTTACACTCTCTAAGCAAGTGCTGTGTTTAAAATGCTGGTGCACTGTGCATACTTAAATACACTCAGCTATAGCTTCTATTAGAACATTTTTTGCTAATACATTTAGATTACAAAAATGCTTCTATTCAAAACTGAAATGCATCCATGTGGATTACAATTTTGGCTGGAAAGTTGACTAACAATATGTAATAATTAATAATTAGAAATCCAAATCCACCATTAATAATCAAATAAATTGCAAATAAATTGCATTAGGTTAACCAGATGTTGCCTGTCAAAAGACAATTTCATAATTTTAATATCTACATTTTCCTATATTTGTTTGTATTTCTCTTCATACCATTTCTATTTTTACAGTATAGCATCCAATACATAAATACTATATGTTAATTATTGCAATTTCTAACAAAACTAAGTTACAGTCTTAACAATTAGTTGCAATATATTAATATTAAGAAAAACATAGTTTTGATAAAGCAAGTCCAAAATAGTCAGTGAAAATTTATGTCAGTTGTTTATAGATAGTATTTTATGGGGAATGAATTTGAATAATATAAGTAATTTTACACCAACTGTTTGGCTATAAAGTCAGTATTCTTAAAGTCAAATTGTTTTATGAATGTAGATAACTGAAACCTCAAAGCAAAGTGACAAAAAAGATATAAATAATGCATGACTTTATATGCTATATTCACTAAAGATAATTGACATACATTCTAGTAAAAATAGAAAAAGCATTGCTTTTGCTATTTCAACCAAGGTAATGCCTAATTCATGCAAATTAACATATACATAAAAAGTGCATAAACCACATATATATATATAAAAATGTGCTTTCCTTTTTCATTTATGTATAACAACTTCAGTGGTTAATACAATTCAGAATATATTCTAGCTGCAATAAAATAACACATAGCTTAAATATATAAAGTATTAAAAGAGGAACTGAAATATTCTTATATATTTATAGAATAACTTGGATAAAAGAAGAAATTATGAAATAAAATGTAATAAATTCTGTTTTGCATTTTGTGTTTTTGTGTACATGATCACTAACCTGTGTGTGTACATGATCACTAACCTGTGTGTGTACATGATCATTAATCTGTGTGTGTACATGATCACTAATCTGTGTGTGTACATAATCACTAACCTGTGTGTGTACATGATCACTAACCTGTGTGTGTACATGATCACTAACCTGTGTGTGTACATGATCACTAACCTGTGTGCGTACATGATCACTAACCTGTGTGCGTACATAATCACTAACCTGTGTGTGTACATGATCACTAACCTGTGTGTGTACATGATCATTAATCTGTGTGTGTACATGATCACTAATCTGTGTGTGTACATAATCACTAACCTGTGTGTGTACATGATCACTAACCTGTGTGTGTACATGATCACTAACCTGTGTGTGTACATGATCACTAACCTGTGTGTGTACATGATCACTAACCTGTGTGTGTACATGATCACTAACCTGTGTGTGTACATGTTCACTAACCTGTGTGTGTACATGTTCACTAACCTGTGTGTGTACATGATCACTAATCTGTGTGTGTGTGTACATGATCACTAACCTGTGTGTGTACATGATCGCTAACCTGTGTGTGTACATGATCACTAACCTGTGTGTGTGTGTGTGTGTACATGATCACTAACCTGTGTGTGTACATGATCACTAACCTGTGTGTGTATATGATCACTAACCTGTGTGTGTACATGATCACTAACCTGTGTGTGTACATGGTCACTAATCTGTGTGTGTACATGATCACTAACCTGTGTGTGTACATGATCACTAATCTGTGTGTGTACATGATCACTAATCTGTGTGTGTACATGATCACTAACCTGTGTGTGTACATGATCACTAATCTGTGTGTGTAGATGATCACTAATCTGTGTGTGTACATGATCACTAACCTGTGTGTGTACATGATCACTAATCTGTGTGTGTACATAATCACTAATCTGTGTGTGTACATAATCACTAATCTGTGTTTGTACATAATCACTAATCTGTGTGTGTACATGATCACTAACCTGTGTGTGTACATGATCACTAACCTGTGTGTGTGTACATGATCACTAATCTGTGTGTGTACATGATCACTAATCTGTGTGTGTGTACATGATCACTAACCTGTGTGTGTGTACATGATCACTAACCTGTGTGTGTGTACATGATCACTAATCTGTGTGTGTACATGATCACTAACCTGTGTGTGTACATGATCATTAATCTGTGTGTGTACATGATCACTAATCTGTGTGTGTACATAATCACTAACCTGTGTGTGTACATGATCACTAACCTGTGTGTGTACATGATCACTAACCTGTGTGTGTACATGATCACTAACCTGTGTGCGTACATGATCACTAACCTGTGTGCGTACATGATCACTAACCTGTGTGTGTACATGATCACTAACCTGTGTGTGTACATGATCATTAATCTGTGTGTGTACATGATCACTAATCTGTGTGTGTACATAATCACTAACCTGTGTGTGTACATGATCACTAACCTGTGTGTGTACCTGATCACTAACCTGTGTGTGTACATGATCACTAACCTGTGTGTGTACATGATCACTAACCTGTGTGTGTACATGTTCACTAACCTGTGTGTGTACATGTTCACTAACCTGTGTGTGTACATGATCACTAATCTGTGTGTGTGTGTACATGATCACTAACCTGTGTGTGTACATGATCGCTAACCTGTGTGTGTACATGATCACTAACCTGTGTGTGTGTGTGTACATGATCACTAACCTGTGTGTGTACATGATCACTAACCTGTGTGTGTATATGATCACTAACCTGTGTGTGTACATGATCACTAACCTGTGTGTGTACATGGTCACTAATCTGTGTGTGTACATGATCACTAACCTGTGTGTGTACATGATCACTAATCTGTGTGTGTACATGATCACTAATCTGTGTGTGTACATGATCACTAACCTGTGTGTGTACATGATCACTAATCTGTGTGTGTAGATGATCACTAATCTGTGTGTGTACATGATCACTAACCTGTGTGTGTACATGATCACTAATCTGTGTGTGTACATAATCACTAATCTGTGTGTGTACATAATCACTAATCTGTGTTTGTACATAATCACTAATCTGTGTGTGTACATGATCACTAACCTGTGTGTGTACATGATCACTAACCTGTGTGTGTGTACATGATCACTAATCTGTGTGTGTACATGATCACTAATCTGTGTGTGTGTACATGATCACTAACCTGTGTGTGTGTGTGTACATGATCACTAACCTGTGTGTGTGTACATGATCACTAATCTGTGTGTGTACATGATCACTAATCTGTGTGTGTACATGATCACTAACCTGTGTGTGTACATGATCACTAATCTGTGGGTGTAGATGATCACTAATCTGTGTGTGTACATGATCACTAACCTGTGTGTGTACATGATCACTAATCTGTGTGTGTACATGATCACTAACCTGTGTGTGTACATGATTACTAACCTGTGTGTGTACATGATCACTAATCTGTGTGTGTACATGATCACTAACCTGTGTGTGTACATGATCACTAATCTGTGTGTGTACATGATTACTAACCTGTGTGTGTACACAATCACTAATCTGTGTGTGTGCATGATTACTAACCTGTGTGTGTACATAATCACTAATCTGTGTGTGTACATGATTACTAACCTGTGTGTGTACATGATTACTAACCTGTGTGTGTACATAATCACTAATCTGTGTGTGTACATGATCACTAACCTGTGTGTGTACATGATCACTAATCTGTGTGTGTACATGATCACTAACCTGTGTGTGTACATGATCACTAATCTGTGTGTGTACATGATTACTAACCTGTGTGTGTACATAATCACTAATCTGTGTGTGTACATGATCACTAATCTGTGTGTGTGTACATGATCACTAACCTGTGTGTGTACATAATCACTAACCTGTGTGTGTACATGATCACTAATCTGTGTGTACACAATCACTAATCTGTGTGTGTACATGATCACTAACCTGTGTGTGTACATGATCACTAATCTGTGTGTACATAATCACTAATCTGTGTGTGTACATGATCACTAACCTTTGTGTGTGTGTACATGATCACTAACCTGTGTGTGTACATGATCGCTAACCTGTGTGTGTACATGATCACTAATCTGTGTGTGTACATGATCACTAATCTGTGTGTGTGTGTGTACATGATCACTAACCTGTGTGTGTACATAATCACTAACCTGTGTGTGTACATGATCACTAATCTGTGTGTACACAATCACTAATCTGTGTGTGTACATGATCACTAACCTGTGTGTGTGTGTACATGATCACTAATCTGTGTGTGTACATGATCACTAATCTGTGTGTGTGTGTACATGATCACTAACCTGTGTGTGTACATAATCACTAACCTGTGTGTGTACATGATCACTAATCTGTGTGTACATAATCACTAATCTGTGTGTGTACATGATCACTAACCTGTGTGTGTGTACATGATCACTAACCTGTGTGTGTACATGATCGCTAACCTGTGTGTGTACATGATCACTAATCTGTGTGTACATAATCACTAATCTGTGTGTGTACATGATCACTAACCTTTGTGTGTGTACATGATCACTAATCTGTGTGTGTACATGATCACTAACCTGTGTGTGTGTGTACATGATCACTAACCTGTGTGTGTACATGATCGCTAACCTGTGTGTGTACATGGTCACTAATCTGTGTGTACATGATCACTAATCTGTGTGTGTACATGATCACTAACCTTTGTGTGTGTGTACATGATCACTAACCTGTGTGTGTACATGATCGCTAACCTGTGTGTGTACATGATCACTAATCTGTGTGTGTACATGATCACTAACCTGTGTGTGTACATGATCGCTAACCTGTGTGTGTACATGATCACTAATCTGTGTGTACATAATCACTAATCTGTGTGTGTACATGATCACTAACCTGTGTGTGTACATGATCACTAATCTGTGTGTACATAATCACTAATCTGTGTGTACATGATCGCTAACCTGTGTGTGTACATGATCACTAACCTGTGTGTGTACATGATCACTAACCTGTGTGTGTACATGATCACTAACCTGTGTGTGTACATGATCGCTTACCTGTGTGTGTACATGATCACTAACCTGTGTGTGTACATGATCACTAACCTGTGTGTGTACATGATCGCTAACCTGTGTGTGTACATGATCACTAACCTGTGTGTGTACATGATCACTAACCTGTGTGTGTACATGATCACGAATCTGTGTGTGTACATGATCACTAACCTGTGTGTGTACATGATCACTAACCTGTGTGTGTACATGATCACTAACCTGTGTGTGTACATGATCACTAACCTGTGTGTGTACATGATCACTAACCTGTGTGTGTACATGATCGCTAACCTGTGTGTGTACATGATCACTAACCTGTGTGTGTACATGATCACTAACCTGTGTGTGTACATGATCACTAACCTGTGTGTGTACATGATCGCTAACCTGTGTCTGTACATGATCACTAATCTGTGTGTACATAATCACTAATCTGTGTGTGTACATGTAAGAATGGAAAAAAGTGGAGAGCGAACGTATGGAGCATTAATTGTGCCTAAGGAACGTTAAAGGGATACAAAACCCAAAAATGTTTTTGTGTGATTCAGAGCATACATTTTTTTTTTAAACTTCCAATTTACTTCTATTATCAAATGTGCTTTGTTCTCAGGGTATACTTTGTTGAGGCATCTGGAGCACTACATGGCAGGAAATAGTGCTGCCATCTAGTGCTCTGGCAAACTGATGAAATTCTTGCAAAACTATTGCCATATACTGCTCCATACACATGCACACTCTTGAGCTTACATCCTTACTTTTCAACAAAAGATACCAAGAAAACAAAGAACATTTGATAATAGAAGTAAATTAGAACGTTGTTCCTAAATGGCATGATACCTGTATATCTAAATCATGAAAGAAAGATATTGGGTTTCACGTCCCTTTAACATTCCTGGAGCTCAATTCACACCACTTGCATTTTGACCATGGTTAATATAAAGGGGCCGATTTATTATGCTGCAAATGCAGCTATTGTCGCACGAGCCTTCAGGCTCACCGGAAACATAAGTTAAGAAGCATCGGTCGTAAGACCGCTGCTCCTTAACTCGTCTGCCAACTCTGAGGTGGAGGACAGCAATCATCTAGATCAGATACTATCGGGATGATTGACACCCCCTGCTAGGGACCGATTGGCCTCGAATGTGCAGGGGGCGGAATTGCACAAGCATTTCACCAGAAATGCTTGTGCAATGTTAAATGCCGACAGCATATACTGACGGCATTTAGCGATGTCGGGCACACATGATCCGCTACAGCGGATCATGTCAGCCCTACAGTTAATAAATCTACCACAAAGGGTGCAAGAAGAATTATAATGTGTGCAAAAATATTTATGCCGGATAGAGTGGATGCATTCTTTCTCTATAAGGTCCCGAGATAAGATTCATATTGGGTAACACATGAGCACAAACCAGTAGAGTGCAAACCAGTCAAGTAGTGTAGAGTTTATACATATGAATATTAGACTTGTGCATGGCTGAAAAATTCGGTTCGGTTCGGATTGATTCGGATGTTTTCGAATTTCGGTTTGGATCGATTCGAATTCAGAAAAAAGTGAATGCATTCGTTTCGGATTATTTTCGGATTAATTCGGATTCTAATAAATTCGGCTGGATTCGGTTCGGTTCGATTCGGAAATTTGGAATTTCGTTTTGTATTAGGTGGGATGTTCTGTGTATTAGACTAGTATTATGTACTGTATATTAGGTGTAACCCATAGCAATACATCTTCCATGTTTGTGAATGAAGCTATAACAGTTAATGCCTGGTTTTCAAAGGAGCTAAATGTGAAAACTGTATTTCAGATTGTGTGTGAGCTCAGCACTTAAAGGGAAATAAATCCCAAAAATGTTCATTCATGATTGAGATGCAATTTTAAACAATTTCCCAATGTACTTCTATAATGTAATTAGCTTTGTTATCTTACGGCTAGATTTAGAGTTTTGTCGGTAAAGACCCGCGTATCTAACGCTGGCTTTTTTCTGGCCGCACCTTTAAAATAACTCTGGTATTGAGAGTCCACAGAATGGCTGCGTTAGGCTCCAAAAAAGGAGCGTAGAGCATATTTAACGCAACTTCAACTCTCGATACCAGAGTTGCTTACGGACGCGGCCAGCCTCAAAAACGTGCTCGTGCACGATTCCCCCATAGAAAACAATGGGGCTGTTTGAGCTGAAAAAAAACCTAACACCTACAAAAAAGCCGCGTTCAGCTCCTAACGCAGCCCCATTGTTGTCTATGGGGAAACACTTCCTACATCTGCACCTAACACTCTAACATGTACCCCGAGTCTAAAGAGTCTAATCTGCCCTCCCTAACATCGCCCACACCTAACTTCAATTATTAACACCTAATCTGCCGACTGGAGCTCACCGCTATTCTAATAAATGTATTAACCCCTAAAGCTAAGTCTAACCCTAACTCTAACACCCCCCTAAATTAAATATAACTTTAATCTAACGAAATTAATTAACTCTTATTAAATAAATTATTCCTATTTAAAGCTAAATACTTACCTGTAAAATAAATCCTAATATAGCTACAATATAAATTATATTTATATTATAGCTATTTTAGGATTAATATTTATTTTACAGGTAACTTTGTATTTATATTAACCAGGTACAATAGCTATTAAATAGTTATTAACTATTTAATAGCTAAAATAGTTAAAATAATTACAAATTTACCTGTAAAATAAATCCTAACCTAAGTTACAATTAAACCTAACACTACACTATCAATAAATAAATTAAATACAATTCCTACAAATAAATACAATGAAATAAACTAACTAAAGTACAAAAAATAAAAAAGAACTAAGTTACAAAAAATAAAAAAATATTTACAAACATTAGAAATATATTACAACAATTTTAAACTAATTACACCTACTCTAAGCCCCCTAATAAAATAACAAAGCCCCCCAAAATAAAAAAATGCCCTACCCTATTCTAAATTACTAAAGTTCAAAGCTCTTTTACCTTACCAGCCCTTAAAAGGGCCCTTTGCGGGGCATGCCCCAAGACGTTCAGCTCTTTTGCCTGTAAAAAAAAAACATACAATACCCCCCCAACATTACAACCCACCACCCACATACCCCTAATCTAACCCAAACCCCCTTAAATAAACCTAACACTAAGCCCCTGAAGATCTCCCTACCTTGAGTCGTCTTCACCCAGCCGAGCCAAATTCTTCATCCAAGCGGAGCAAGAAGAGGTCCTCCATCCAGTAGAAGTCTTCATCCAAGTGGGGCAGAAGAGGTCTTCCATCCGATTGAAGTCTTCATCCAAGAGGCATCTTCTATCGTCATCCATCCGGAGCGGAGCGGCAGCATCCTGAAGACCTCCGACGCGGAACATCCATCCTGGCCGACAACTGAACGACGAATGACGGTTCCTTTAAATGACGTCATCCAAGATGGCGTCCCTCGAATTCTGATTGGCTGATAGGATTCTATCAGCCAATCGGAATTAAGGTAGGAATATTCTGATCGGAACAGCCAATAGAATGCGAGCTCAATCTGATTGGCTGATTGAATCAGCCAATCGGATTGAACTTGATTCTGATTGGCTTATTCCATCAGCCATTCAGAATATTCCTACCTTAATTCCGATTGGCTGATAGAATCCTATCAGCCAATCGGAATTCGAGGGACGCCATCTTGGATGACGTAATTTAAAGGAACCGTCATTCAGCTAGTAGGCGTCGGGAGAAGAGGATGTTCCGCGTCGGATGGAAGATGATGGCTCCCGAATAAAGAAGATTGAAGATGCCGTTGATAGAAGACTTCATCCGGATCATGGACCTCTTCAGCTCCCGCTTGGATGAAGACTTCAGCCGGATCATGGACCTCTTCAGCTCCCACTTGGATGATGACTTCAGCCGGATCATGGACCTCTTCAGCCCCCCGCTTGGGCTTGGATCAGGACATCGGAGGAGCTCTTCTGGATTGATCGGTGAACCTGGTATGGTGAAGATAAGGTAGGAAGATCTTCAGGGGCTTAGTGTTAGGTTTATTTAAGGGGGGTTTGGGTTAGATTAGGGGTATGTGGGTGGTGGGTTGTAATGTTGGGGGGGTATTGTATGTTTTTTTTTACAGGCAAAAGAGCTGAACTTCTTGGGGCATGCCCCGCAAAGGGCCCTGTTCAGGGCTGGTAAGGTAAAAGAGCTTTGAACTTTAGTAATTTAGAGTAGGGTAGGGCATTTTTTTATTTTGGGGGGCTTTGTTATTTTATTAGGGGGCTTAGAGTAGGTGTAATTAGTTTAAAATTGTTGTAATATTTTTCTTATGTTTGTAAATATTTTTTTATTTTTTGTACTTTAGTTAGTTTATTTCATTGTAGTTATTTGTAGGTATTGTATTTAATTAATTTATTGATAGTGTAGTGTTAGGTTTAATTGTAGGTAATTGTAGGTATTTTATTTAATTTATTTATTGATAGTGTAGTGTTAGGTTTAATTGTAACTTAGGTTAGGATTTATTTTACAGGTAATTTTGTAATTATTTTAACTAGGTAGCTATTAAATAGTTCTTAACTATTTATTAGCTATTGTACCTGGTTAAAATAAATACAAAGTTACCTGTAAAATAAATATAAATCCTAAAATAGCTATAATATAATTATAATTTATATTGTAGCTATATTAGGATTTATTTTACAGGTAAGTATTTAGCTTTAAATAGGAATAATTTATTTAATAAGAGTTAATTAATTTCGTTAGATTTAAATTATATTTAACTTAGGGGGGTGTTAGTGTTAGGGTTAGACTTAGCTTTAGGGGTTAATACATTTATTAGAATAGCGGTGAGCTCCGGTCGGCAGATTAGGGGTTAATGTTTGAAGTTAGGTGTCGGCGATGTTAGGGAGGGCAGATTAGGGGTTAATACTATTTATTATAGGGTTAGTGAGGCAGATTAGGGGTTAATAACTTTATTATAATAGCGGTGCGGTCCGGTCGGCAGATTAGGGGTTAATAAGTGTAGGCAGGTGGAGGCGACGTTGAGGGCGGCAGATTAGGGGTTAATAAATATAATATAGGGGTCGGCGGTGTTAGGGGCAGCAGATTAGGGGTACATAGCTATAATGTAGGTGGCGGCGCTTTGCGGTCGGCAGATTAGGGGTTAATTATTGTAGGTAGCTGGCGGCGACGTTGTGGGGGCAGGTTAGGGGTTAATAAATATAATACAGGGGTCGGTGGTGTTAGGGGCAGCAGATTAGGGGTACATAAGTATAACGTAGGTGGCGGTCGGCAGATTAGGGGTTAAAAAAATGTAATCGAGTGGCGGCGATGTGGGGGGACCTCGGTTTAGGGGTACATAGGTAGTTTATGGGTGTTAGTGTACTTTAGAGCACAGTAGTTAAGAGCTTTATGAACCGGCGTTAGCCCAGAAAGCTCTTAACTACTGACTTTTTTCTGCGGCTGGAGTTTTGTCGTTAGATTTCTAACGCTCACTTCAGACACGACTCTAAATACCGGAGTTAGAAAGATCCCATTGAAAAGATAGGATACGCAAATGACGTAAGGGGATCTGTGGTATGGAAAAGTCGCGGCTGAAAAGTGAGCGTTAGACCCTTTTTTGACTGACTCCAAATACCGGCGGTAGCCTAAAACCAGCGTTAGGAGCCTCTAACGCTGGTTTTCACGGCTACCACCAAACTCCAAATCTAGGCCTTAGTATCCACTGTTGAAAATCATACATAGGTATGTGCTTAGGAACCTTAATGCACTACTGAGAGCTAGCTGGTGATTTACAGCTGCACTTATATTTCATTGACTCAGCAGATGTGTTCAGCTAGCTCCCAATAATTAATTGCTACTCCTTTAACCAAGGATACCAAGTAAAGAAAACAAATTTGATAATATAAGCTAATTGGAAAGTTGTTTAAAATTGTACGCTCTATCTGAACCATGAAAGAAAACATTTGGGTTATGTGTCCCTTTTAAAAATTACAAGCACAGAGAGCAAACTACTACATGTTTTCATCTACTAAATCTACCCCAAAGGGTAATACTAGCAGAAAACTCAATGCTCGCAAACGTCTGCAAGAAACCCCTTATCGCTCGCTCTGAACTGTTAACACGACACTAGTAATCTGGCTCTATGTGTTATTGTCTGCGTGAGACGGATTACAAAATAACAGGGTGCTTGCTGTCAGTTGTGCTCAACCTGTAATCTAGACCTTATTTTTTTATCCAAAAGAACAAAAACAATTCAATAGACGTGCCTTATTCTCATTACGAATGCACATTTGTTTACAAAATATTCAGTTCATTTTCACAAAACAAATATAGCACGAGATTTAAAGAAAATAAATTAATAATGACAGATTTGTCAGTATTAAAGGGACATTAAACACTAAATAAAGGCTAGATAGAATGAAGCATTCAAAGAAAAGATTGGTCTAAGAATAACATGTAGATATATATTTAAAAGTTTTATTATCTGTTTACATATTGACGAAATAAGTGTAAATTTTTAATGTCTATAAAACAATGGGAGCTGCCATGCTGTAACTTAGGTTACCTTCTCTGCTGTGGCCAATTAGGAACAGTTATAAATAGGTCACTAGAGTGTGCAGCCAATGGCTGTGTGGAATATAACAGTTTCCTGCTCTTCCATTTCTAACAGGAACTGAAAAGCTCACAATTTCAGAATGGAATTACAGGAAAGGGGGGCAAAATAAATAATGAAAGTATATTGCACTTTTTTAAATATATGATTTATCATTTTATATTACCATCTCAAAGTGTTTCCCTTTAATTTGTATTCTTTAAATAGTTAAAATACGTACCTTTAGCATGCTGGAGAGCCGCGCTAATCCCATCCTCTTCTTTAAAGAGCCTCTACAAAGCAAATAGGAGGCTTAGCATGGCAGCTCTGTGAAGAAGGATCAGGATTAGCGCAGCTCTCCAGCACGCTAAAAGGAAATACTTTACGCTACAGGTGACCTTTTTAACCTGTTGCAAAGGAGCATCTATATTCACATAACGAAAACAAATGTAAATGGTCCACTAAAGGTTGGTATTTGTCTAGTTTAAAACAAAACAAATACCAAAGGGCACAGGCAATTAATATTCGAAATATAAAGTATAAAGAAAATTCAGTCAATTAAAAACACACATCATTATTTCCTATAACATACATAAAAGAAAAAACTGATATAAAAATAATTGTTTTTATTTTAATATCATTTAGAATTCCTCTTGCTAAAGTTACTTATCATTTAAAGTAAACCTTATTTGCAAAATGCTTCTCTTTAAATAGCAAACATGTTCTCAAAACCTTCCATGACTTGCTGCCCATATGGCAAAGAATCTTTTGATTGGCTGAAACAATCTGCTTTCTTCTACTTTTAAGGAATGAACCTTCTGCTTTGAACAGTATTTGCGATGAAAAGTTCCAGTGTAAAGTCTTTGTACTGGCTATGTTTATATATAGTAATCATATCTCCTAAATGTGACTGTTTTCTAAAGTAAACTAACCAAATCGTCTAGCCTTAAAGCATAAGTCATATTCTCATTCCATTCTATTCTCAATTTGTTACCCCTTTTTTGAAATCGTTCCAAAATGTCTTTTTGAAGCCTAAGCTTGCCATACTCAAGGGCAGCACCTTCTCTAACAAACATAAACTGACAAATATACTCTGTCCTCATTCATATCTCTATCCAATCAGATGCATGAGAAAGTTTTATTAAACTTTCTTTCTGTGATTGAAGTTGATTGCATGCAACATAGATTCCCTAATTACATTTTATCCAAATAAAATCAATTTCAAGGCTATAGAAGCAATTTCACATTGGATATGCAACCATTTTACAATATTTTCAAAGCCAGTTGTATGTGTGTGTGTAAATATATTTATTTATATATATATATATATATATATATATATATATATATATATATATATATATATATATATATATATATAAAATCTCCAGCATAAAAAAGGCACTCACTGGTTAGGTAAAACATAACATTTAATTAATTACATTTAAAAAACATGACGTTTCGGAAGCATTTCGCCCCCTTTATCAAATGTATGATACAGCTTGAAAACGTTACAAAAGCAGTATACCCCCTTATTAATCCCATCACCTTATATACACATGTGTTGTTCCATTAGACGCCGAGCCACGAGTGCGGCCCGTGTACCATGCCAGGCGGAAGTGACGTCATCAGCGTGAATTACGCTCAGACGTCGGTTGCCTAGGGGATATACAGACGTGGTGAAAACGGCCAATAGCATGGCCCAAATACCTGTTAGTAAACAAAAACATAACAATCAGTTTAGGTGCTGCAATAAATCTGTATATACCAGGTGGCGCATAATGGATACAAACATTAAAAACATATATGATTTACAGTTTAAAACAGATCCATCGATCCAACTATACAAATGGAGGACAAAAACAGGATATGAATTGTTTGACGTGTACTCTGTCATCAAATTACAATTATAACTGGAATTAAGGCTAGCATATGTAATATAGCATATACAACATTTTCTGCTATCAAACAATAAATATGCATAGCTGCTACACTAGTACACATCCACTATAATCATGTATCCCAGAGTATGGCAGAAACCCTGATACCAGAGGACATGTATCAGAGACCTATAAGACATATCAATTTGAGGCATACAATAAGCACGGTTAGAGGCATCAGGTCATTGTCAGGAGTCCAAAGTCACATTAGTGGGACATTTAAGATTCCATATAAAATGGTGAAAAGTCCAGCATGGTGTTCAACCCCTTCGGTGCCAGGGTATCCAGCATGTAAATCCACCTGGTCTCCAGTCTGAGCAGTCGATTGCCCCTATTGCCCCCCCTTGTCAGTGGTGGCACATGGTCTTTAAGCATAGTTCTAAGACTTGAGACACTATGCTTGCAACGGGCAAAGTGGCGCGCTACTGGCTGATCGGAGTTACCCTTATCGAGGGCATCTCTAATCACACAGCGGTGATTGGCCATCCGTTCCCGAAAAGTAGTGACCGTTTTGCCTATATAAACAAGGGAGCATGGGCAAATCAACATGTAAATTACATAGGTGCTCATACACGACAGTCTATAGTTGATTTTATATCGCTTGTTGGTGTGTGAGTGTTGGAATGTTTCTCCTTTCAGCATGCTGTCACAGGTCACACAGTCCCCACATTTAAAGCAACCCTTCTTATTTGATTTCAACCAGGTGGTCCCTTCATAGCACCTAATGGGGTCAGTTTTAACCAATAGGTCTCTCAAATCTTTTGCTCGACGATAAACAACCCTAGTGGGCTGTTTATGCAAAAATGGTAATGTTTTGTCGGTGTTAATCAAGTCCCAATGTTTGGAAACCATATCTTTTACATCTTGGTGCATAGGATCAAAAGTGGTGATAAAATTGAGACTCTCATCTAGTATGGTATTGTTCTTCATGGTGACTACTGCACCCTCTGAGCGTTTCACCACTTTCTCCTTAATCTCCTTAACCAGCTCATCATCATATCCACGTGCAATTAGCTTATTTGACATCTCGTCCAATTGTGTCTCTCTATAACATGCCTCGGTATTGTTACGTAGGACTCGAGTGAGCTGAGAGGCGATTATCCCATTTTTTTGATGTGTTGGGTGATAGCTATGAGCTTCCAATAGGGAGTTTCTGTCCGTAGGCTTGGTATATAAAGATGTACCAAATCTACAGACTCCTTCACTGATCACTTTGAAGATGTTGAGGTCCAAAAAATGGACCAAATCAACATCATATTCCATTTTAAATTTGATTGGAAGTGTCAAGCTATTTAGTCCATCTACCCAAGATTTCAAACTGTCAGCAGTGCCCCGCCAGATAAGAAAAACATCATCAATATATCTGGTGTAATATGCCACCTCTACCATGTCCTGGGGTCGCATAACAAACTGTTCGTACCAGGACATGTAAAGGTTGGCATATGTAGGGGCCATGTTAGACCCCATAGCGGTCCCTGAGATCTGCAGGTAAAAATCCTTTTCGAATTTAAAATAGTTTTTCTCCAAACAAATTTGTAAGAGTTCCAAAAGAAATTCAATGGGGGGGCCATTATAATGCTGGGATCCCACCACCATAGACCTGACAGCCTGCACACCTCCCACATGAGGAATGGAGGTATACAGACTATCAACATCCATGGTAACTAGGATATCGCCAACCTGTAACTGATCAAATGTGGTGAGAAATTTTATGAGACTAGGTGAGTCTTTCAAATATGCAAAAGTATCCTTTACCACTGGCTGTAAGTGATGGTCAATGTATTTAGCAATATTTGAAAACAATGAACCCCTAGCAGAAACAATTGGTCTGCCAGGGGGATTAATTAGTGTCTTATGAACCTTGGGCAACAAATACAGAACTGGTATTATTGGAAAATCAACCGTAAGGAATGCTACTTCATTCTCATTCAGAATGCAGGCTTCACTTGCAGATCTCAGGGACTGATCAACTAGTTTTTTAAACATTGTGGTAGGATTACCTCTAAGGCGTGTGTATACATTCTCGTCGGCAAGTTGGCGTTTGGCTTCTTGACGGTAATCGTCATAATATGCTAGCCTTAATTCCAGTTATAATTGTAATTTGATGACAGAGTACACGTCAAACAATTCATATCCTGTTTTTGTCCTCCATTTGTATAGTTGGATCGATGGATCTGTTTTAAACTGTAAATCATATATGTTTTTAATGTTTGTATCCATTATGCGCCACCGGGTATATACAGATTTATTGCGGCACCTAAACTGATTGTTATGTTTTTGTTTACTAACAGGTATTTGGGCCATGCTATTGGCCGTTTTCACTGCGTCTGTATATCCCCTAGGCAACTGACGTCTGAGCGTAATTCACGCTGATGACGTCACTTCCGCCTGGCATGGTACACGGGCCGCACTCGTGGCTCGGCGTCTAATGGAACAACACATGTGTATATAAGGTGATGGGATTAATAAGGGGGTATACTGCTTTTGTAACGTTTTCAAGCTGTATCATACATTTGATAAAGGGGGCGAAATGCTTCCGAAACGTCATGTTTTTTAAATGTAATTAATTAAATGTTATGTTTTACCTAACCAGTGAGTGCCTTTTTTATGCTGGAGATTTTTGATATTTTTTGAAGTGCACCCTGGGAGCTGCTATTATTTATGGAGTGCCTTTTCTTTTGATCTCGGTTTATATATATATATATATATATATATATATATATATATATATATATATTTATATATATATATATATATATATATATATCAAGGTCCTATAATAAGCACTCTCTAGGTTTAAACACAGCAAATTTTAATAAGCAGTGACGTTTCGGGGCATTCACCCCTTCCTCAGTCTGAAGGGGTGAATGCCCCGAAACGTCACTGCTTATTAAAATTTGCTGTGTTTAAACCCAGAGAGTGCTTATTATAGGACCTTGATGAATATTTTTTGAGCACCCTGGTCTGGAGTTATTGTTGACGAGTGAGAGTGCGCTACTTGGTGTTTATATATATATATATATATATATATATATTTATGTATACCACCAGCAAAAAGTTTACAACTCACTCAAGGATCAGATGACATTAGCATTTATTAGCATATTCTTTAAAGTATTCTTTAATTAAGATATGTACATTTTTTATTTTATTTTTTAGAGATAATGCTATTGCACACTATTATATGCACTGGAAAAATAAACATATATGTATATATATATATATATATATATATATATATATATATATATATATATATATATATATATTGTGTGTAAATATACACTTTAAATCTAATTTCATCAGTTTGCAAGTACATCTGTTAAAACCAAAAATTAAAATGTCTTCACTAAAACTTGTTCTTATTTGGTAAATATTATAAATATCTTCACGTTCCTCTAATTTCATTGATCATTTTAAAGAAAGATTTCCTGCAACTGATTAAAGGGACATAAAACTAAAACATATTATATAATACCAAATATATACTGTATTTTACTCATGACTGTTTATTGCATTTTTCCTCCTCCCACAGAAAAGCTGCATATAGCTAATTTAAACGTCAGTTTTCCTGACCCTTCTACATGCTACAGTTATTGCTTAGAGCAATTGAGAAACTCAGTTACATTGAAAAGTCATATAAAAAAAGACCAAGTAAATATACTCAACTGGATTTTCAAGGGGTGTATATTTGGCCTATCATTTGGGACATCAAACCTCTGCATAAAGTGTTAATTTTGAATGCTTTTTAAAAATATATATATATTTTGCTTACAGATATTTTTTTTTTTGCACTGCAGTTTTAAATGGGCACTCTAACATAATTTCAAATGCACATACTTTCATTTCATTACAAACTTTTTTTAATAATATATTTGTGTTTGCAAAATTGTTTGAAAACTACTTTACCGATTGATTTTACTACACAGACTTTTTGTAAAAGAATAGGTGCAGATACTCAAAAAAAAGGTGCCAGTACTCATTGATTTTTAATTGATATATTCTGTTCAGTAACTTTGATAAAAGCAAAGAGACAAGATTATTTACAATGTTTGATGTATTTTGCAGCCCCTCTTATGAAAACCAGAGCATTTAAATGATGATTACAAATATTACCTCTTATGAGTTGGCAGAGGTAGGGGTACTCAGTACTGGTGAGTACCCCCACAAAAAAGCCCTGGTTGCACACAATTATATTCCCTTATCACGCCAGCTCAATAAACCATGATAGTTAGCCATGTTGCTAACCCTAACTGAGGGCTAGATTATGGGTGAGGCACTTAGTGTAGCGTGCGAGCGATAAGGGGTATTTCGGGGGTCTTTGCGTGAGTCGTTAAAAGTGCGTATATTACAAGTTGAAAGTATACACATTCACTTGAATTTAATGTGCCTCGGGTTAGCGTGACTTCAGAGGTAAAAAAGTTGCACAAAAGACATTAAATATACATTTAACAGTACAGTTACAATCATAATAAAACTGTCTAATAAAAATGATTAAATACAAAAATTGCATTAAAAAGCTGTAAGGGCTCAAAGATATGAGGTCTCAGGTGTTAGAAATAAAGGGCTGCAAAGGGACACCTATTCTGAAATACAAGACAAATACCTGATAATAATAATAACAATAATAACAGGCCCACAACTGGGTTGAACAGGATGATAAACTATAGAGGGTAAAATCTATAAACTATAGAGGGTGAAACCTTAAAATGCAATTTCTCATACATTTTATACTCTGCAGCTGGCATAACAAGTCATGGAAAATTCATTAAGAGAAAGAAAAAAATTAATACTTAACCCAATGTTTTTTCTTTAATGATTCAGATAGAGCATGTAATTTTAAGCAACTTTCTAATTTACTCCTATTATCAATTTGTATTTGTTCTCTTGCTATCTTTATTTGAAAAAACAGGAATCTAGGTTTAAGAGCCAGTCCATTTTTGGTTCAGCATCCTGGGTAGTGCTTGCTGATTGGTGCAAACATTTAGCTACCAATCAGCAAGCGTTACCCAGATGCTAACCCAAAAATGGGCCGGATCCTAAGCTTACATTCTTGCTCTCAAATAAAGATACCAAGAGAACAAAGAAAATTTGATTATAAGAGTAAATTAGAAAGTTCATGAATCATGAAAGAAAAAAATTGTGTTTAGTATCCCTTTAATATAATAAAAAAGGGAAGGGCACTGAATCTGTGTATTGCTCTCTAAACAAAATATACAAATTCAGTACAAAACTGTAAGATACTCTTATTTCAAACCAAAGGTAATGTGACCTTCCAGCAATGGTAGTTCTAAAGGGATGCTAAAGCCCTCACCCTAACCTTTTTATTTTTCACCCCATTGGGCTGGTTAGAATGAGGAGCAGAGTAAAAAAATACATTACCTGTCACTATCTCTTTATACCTAGCCACACCCCTAGACAACCTAGCCTTTGGGGCCGATTCAGGCTCGCCGGAAACATGTTAAAGGATTACTTTCTGTTATAATTTTTAAGCTAAACAACTAACATATTAAAGTTAATAAACATTAATTAAAACCTACTGACCTATATTTTCTCCAAAACGAAGTTTCATAACGTTCTAAAAGTTATATCTTTTATTCGCCGATGATGTCACATTATCCTGCCCACTATTTTCAGCACTGTGTGTTCAAAATACTTAAACCAATAACTTTGTGTTTAAAGCGCCATTTTGAAACCTAGGTATTGTAAACGGATTGGTACAGAGCAAAGGATACCCACGGAGTGGGTTTGGAAAACAATTAAATTTGCAGACAAGATTTCTGATATACGTTAGAGATATGTTAATGAAATGCTATTGATAAAAAGCGTATTTGGGGTAGTTAGTTAGTAACAGGCATAGAAAATATTTACTTACAGTGGCCCTTTAAGAAGCAGCAGTCTTAAGACCGCTGCTCCTTAACTCGTCCACCATGTCTGAGGTGGCAGACAGCAATCATCGCAATCGGATACGATCGGGATGATTGATACCCCCTGCTAGGGGCCGATTGGCTGAAAATATGCAGGGGGTGGCATTGCACAAGCATTTCACCAGAAATGCTTGTGCAATAATAAATGCCGTCAGCGTATGCAGTCAGCGTTTATCGATGTGGGCGGACATTAATAAATCGTCCCCTATATTTGAACATACAATTGCCCTCATCTGCCTATGGAACGCCAGTGTTTCCATCTCCATTAATGATGACGTTTCCCATGGAAATACTTCACCACCTACAGGCCTGATTTAATTGCCAGCTTCCTGGCCTTGAGTGTCTGTCTTCCCAACATATAATTGCTGGAACTGCCTCTGCCCTACAGATGCTGTAAGGCTGTGATAAACAAATGGTACAAATATATCCACTAGCTAGATATTAAGCTTAGATACCTATAAAATATATTGATCAGGAAAACTACAAAACCCTATCTGCCAAAAATAAGCCAATTATAGGGAGCAGTCTCTTTACCACAAATAATTGGCCACATGACTCTCAATACATCATACAATTTACATGAACATTTAAATTACTTACCTTGCTATATACTAAGCTTCGATACCTATAAAGGACCAGGTTAGCAGGTTAGGAGTGGAGTGCAAACGTTTGCTGGTATTACGCTTGAGCGCAATCGTGATTTAAGCTAGAATGATTAGCGCATCCTTAAAACTCTGGTTAACTGTTTTGCAAAACAAAAAAACATCAAAAATGCATTACAACAAACAGTTACACTAATAGTAACACTATTTAATAAAATTATTTAAAAAAAAAATATTGCACACAAAAGTTATAAGGGCTCAAAGATATGAGGTCTCGGGTGTTAGAAAAAGAGACAGGCAAAGGGCTTTAGAAAAAAAGACAGGCGAAGGGCTTTAACATTGAGATATATACATGTCTAAAGATGTATATGTGTGTGTGTATATATATATATATATAAAGAAAAACGAAAACAATCCAAATTAGGGCAAGGTAAAAACATTGTACTTTATTGTTCATCAGGTTAAAAACACCCAGGAGGGTCCAAAGTACATTTCAGTATAGCATCACAGGCAAACTGAAGGCTAACATGTTTCGGCTAGAGTGCCGTAATCATAGCTAATTCAGTATACCTGTGTTGCCTATTTAGAAACAAGCCTAATACATGATTGGTTAACAAATACACCAATACCTGTGTTGCTATACAACAATGTGTGGGATTAACCCTTACTTAAAATTCCCTTTAATACCCATGCCAATAGTATGATGTAAAGTACTTTATTACAGGATACAGACCATTAAAATTTGACTTAAAGGTATATGCATCCAATCATTATGCACATTAATGCACATTAATATGGGTACTTTGGTATACTCGAATAAATTACATAGACCCAGTACCTAATACCTAACAAAAAAGGTTGAAAACACCATACAGTATTGTATCAAAAGTACTTATTTACATATATACAATGAAAGAGATAGTATCTCCCTTCTACACTGGAGAGGCAATTCAAATAAGAATAGTAATAGTAATCAGAGTATTACATCCTAAGTATGATCTTTATAGTAAGAAACGGAAGATATGCAAAAATGAATGAATGTATATGGTATATGAATACATATATATATATATATATATATATATATGTGTTTGTGTGCACACACTGAAATACTCTAGACCCACTCTGACGGATGCATGTGTCAATATGAGTGAATCATAGACATAGAGTTGTGGCACAAAGGTATATATACACATAAATACAGTGGGTCTGGAGTATGTGAGTGTGTGCGCGCACACACACACATATATATATATATATATATATATATATGTATTCATATACCATATACATTGGTATATGAATTGATTGGATGCATATACCTTTAAGTCAAATTTTAATGGTATCTATCCTGTAATAAAGTACTTTACATCATACTATTGGCATGGGTAGTAAAAGGGAATTTTAAATAAGGGTTAATACCACACATTGTTGTATAGCAACACAGGCATTGGTGTATTTGTTAACCAATCATGTATTAGGTTTGCTTTTAAATAGGCAACACAGGTATACTGAATTAGCTATGATTACGACACTCTAGCCAAAACTTTTTAGCCTTTAGTTTGCCTGTGATGCTATACTGAAATGTACTTTGGACCCTCCTGGGTGTTTTTTAACCTGATGAACAATAAAGTAAAATGTTTTTACCTTGCCTTTGGATCGTTTTCGTTTTTCTTCTGATTATTGGTCAGATTTCCAAGAGGCAAGAGGAGCTCGATTACTTACTCGTTTAATCTAGAAGAGGCAGCTTTGTTTGGAGCAGCTGTGGATACAGCATACGGATTGCATTGGCTACGGCAGTAATGGAGCGACCGGACATGCCCCCTGATCTATGGGACGCCGCCGTGAGTAGCAGAAGATTGGAGCGGAGTATCTGGAAGTAGAAGGATTTGGAGTTTAGGCAGCAGACACACTACAGAGCGGTAAGTGGAAACAGCCATAGGCTGTCAGAGGACAGGCTGCTCATTGTGTGAAACCACTACCGTGTGTGTACTAAGGACATTTGTTTTACAGTGTATATACGCTGGGCCCTGTCTGCATTCCCTACACAGATAGCGTATACTTGGAACTGGGACTCAGTAATTTTGTAATCTGTACAGTGAAGGCTCTGAACAGGAATTGCTGCATGAGTAAACAGTTAGTCTTTGGACTGTATAATCAATCACCCATCATACTAGTGAATCCCCTTGGAAACTGTATATATATATATATATATATATATATATATATATATAAATATATGTGTGTCTATATATGTGTACATATGTATTTATATGTGTATATATGTATTTATATGTGTATATATGTATTTACAGACAAGTATAATGTTTTTTTCCACTTTTTTCCCACATACGGCTAGATTTAGAGTTGGGTGGTAGCCGTCAAAACCAGCATTAGAGGGTCCTAACGCTGTTTTTTACCGCCAACTGGTATTTGGAGTCAGTCAGGAAAGGGTCTAACGCTCACTTTGCAGCCGCGACTTTTCCATACCGCAGATTCCCCTACGCCATTTGCGTATCCTATCTTTTCAATGGGATCTTTCTATCGCCGGTATTTAGAGTCGTGGCTGAAGTGAGCATTAGAAATCTAACGACAAAACTCCAGCCGCAGAAAAAAGTCAGTAGTTATGAGCTTTCTGGGCTAACGCCGGTTTATAAAGCTCTTAACTACTGTGCTCTAAAGTACACTAACACCCATAAACTACCTATGTACCCCTAAACCGAGGTCCCCCCACATCGCTGCCACTCTATTAAAAAAATTTAACCCCTAATCTGCCGACCGCACACCGCTGCCACCTACGTTATCCCTATGAACCCCTAATCTGCTGCCTCTAACACCGCCGACCTCTATATTATATTTATTAACCCCTAATATGCCGCCCCCAACGTCGCCGCTACCTACCTACACTTATTAACCCCTAATCTGCCCTCCCTAACATCACCGACACCTAACTTCAAGTATTAACCCCTAATCTGCCGACCGGAGCTCACCGCTATCTAATAAATATTTTAACCCCTAAAGCTAAGTCTAACCCTAACCCTTACACCCCCCCTAAGTTAAATATAATTTAAATCTAACAAAATAAATTAACTCTTATTAAATAAATTATTCCTATTTACAGGGAGTGCAGAATTATTAGGCAAGTTGTATTTTTGAGGATTCATTTTATTATTGAACAACAACCATGTTCTCAATGAACCCAAAAAACTCATTAATATCAAAGCTGAATAGTTTTGGAAGTAGTTTTTAGTTTGTTTTTAGTTATAGCTATTTTAGGGGGATATCTGTGTGTGCAGGTGACTATTACTGTGCATAATTATTAGGCAACTTAACAAAAAACAAATATATACCCATTTCAATTATTTATTTTTACCAGTGAAACCAATATAACATCTCAACATTCACAAATATACATTTCTGACATTCAAAAATAAAACAAAAACAAATCAATGACCAATATAGCCACCTTTCTTTGCAAGGACACTCAAAAGCCTGCCATCCATGAATTCTGTCAGTGTTTTGATCTGTTCACCATCAGCATTGCGTGGAGCAGCAACCACAGCCTCCCAGACACTGTTCAGAGAGGTGTACTGTTTTCCCTCCTTGTAAATCTCACATTTGATGATGGACCACAGGTTCTCAATGGGGTTCAGATCAGGTGAACAAGGAGGCCATGTCATTAGATTTTCTTCTTTTATACCCTTTCTTGCCAGCCACGCTGTGGAGTACTTGGATGCGTGTGATGGAGCATTGTCCTGCATGAAAATCATGTTTTTCTTGAAGGATGCAGACTTCTTCCTGTACCACTGCTTGAAGAAGGTGTCTTCCAGAAACTGGCAGTAGGACTGGGAGTTGAGCTTGACTCCATCCTCAACCCGAAAAGGCCCCACAAGCTCATCTTTGATGATACCAGCCCAAACCAGTACTCCACCTCCACCTTGCTGGCATCTGAGTCGGACTGGAGCTCTCTGCCCTTTACCAATCCAGCCATGGGCCCATCCATCTGGCCCATCAAGACTCACTCTCATTTCATCAGTCCATAAAACCTTAGAAAAATCAGTCTTGAGATATTTCTTGGCCCAGTCTTGACGTTTCAGCTTGTGTGTCTTGTTCAGTGGTGGTCGTCTTTCAGCCTTTCTTACCTTGGCCATGTCTCTGAGTATTGCACACCTTGTGCTTTTGGGCACTCCAGTGATGTTGCAGCTCTGAAATATGGCCAAACTGGTGGCAAGTGGCATCTTGGCAGCTGCATGCTTGACTTTTCTCAGTTCATGGGCAGTTATTTTGCGCCTTGGTTTTTCCACACGCTTCTTACGACCCTGTTGACTATTTTGAATGAAACGCTTGATTGTTCGATGATCACGCTTCAGAAGCATTGCAATTTTAAGAGTGCTGCATCCCTCTGCAAGATATCTCACTATTTTTGACTTTTCTGAGCCTGTCAAGTCCTTCTTTAGACCCATTTTGCCAAAGGAAAGGAAGTAGCCTAATAATTATGCACACCTGATATAGGGTGTTGATGTCATTAGACCACACCCCTTCTCATTACAGAGATGCACATCACCTAATATGCTTAATTGGTAGTAGGCTTTCGAGCCTATACAGCTTGGAGTAAGACAACATGCATAAAGAGGATGATGTGGTCAAAATACTCATTTGCCTAATAATTCTGCACTCCCTGTAAATCTAAATACTTACCTGTAAAATAAACCCTAATATAGCTACAATATAAATAATAATTATATTGCAGCTATTTTAGGATTAATATTTATTTTACAGGCAACTTTGTATTTATTTTAACCAGGTACAATAGCTATTAAATAGTTAATAACTATTTAATAGTTACCTAGTTAAAATAATTACAAAATTACCTGTAAAATAAATCCTAACCTAAGTTAAAATTAAACCTAACACTACACTATCAATAAATAAATTAAATAAACTACCTACAATTATCTACAATTAAACCTAACACTACACTATCACTAAATTAATTAAATACAATACCTACAAATAAATACAATTAAATAAACTAACTAAAGTACAAAAAATAAAAAAATATTTACAAACATTAGAAAAATATTACAACAATTTTAAACTAATTACACCTACTCTAAGCCCCCTAATAAAATAACAAAGCCCCCCAAAATAAAAAAATGCCCTACCCTATTCTAAATTAAAAAAGTTCAAAGCTCTTTTACCTTACCAGCCCTGAAAAGGGCCCTTTGCGGGGCATGCCCCAAAGAATTCAGCTCTTTTACCTGTAAAAAAAACACATACAATACCCCCCCCCCAACATTACAACCCACCACCCACATACCCCTAATCTAACCCAAACCCCCCTTAAATAAACCTAACACTAAGCCCCTGAAGATCTCCCTACCTTGTCTTCACCTCACAGGGTTCAGCGATCGGTCCAGAAGAGGGTCCGAAGTCTTGATCCAAGCGGCGGCTGAAGAACTCCATCATCGGGCTGAAGTCGGAAGTCCATCATCGGGATGAAGTCTTCTATCAAGCCGCATCTTCAATCTTCTTTCTTCCGGAGCGGAGCCATCTTCTTCCCAGCCGACGCGGAACATCCTCTTCAACCGACGCCTACTCGCCGAATGACGGTTCCTTTAAATGACGTCATCCAAGATGGTGTCCCTCGAATTCCGATTGGCTGATAGAATTCTATCAGCCAATCGGAATTAAGGTAGGAATATTCTGATTGGCTGATGGAATCAGCCAATCAGATTCAAGTTCAATCCGATTAGCTGATCCAATCAGTCAATCAGATTGAGCTTGCATTCTATTGGCTGATCGGAACAGCCAATAGAATGCAAGCTCAATCTGATTGGCTGATTGGATAAGCCAATCGGATTGAACTTGAAGAGGATGTTCTGTGTCGGCTGGGAAGAAGATGGCTCCGCTCCGCTCCGGAAGAAAGAAGATTGAAGATGCGGCTTGATAGAAGACTTCATCCCGATGATGGACTTCCGACTTCAGCCCAAAGATGTCTTCAGCCGCCGCTTGGATCAAGACTTCGAACCCTCTTCTGGACCAATCGCTGAACCCGGTGAGGTGAAGACAAGGTAGGGAGATCTTCAGGGGCTTAGTGTTAGGTTTATTTAAGGGGGGTTTGGGTTAGATTAGGGGTATGTGGGTGGTGGGTTGTAATGTTGGGGGGGGTATTGTATGTGTTTTTTTTACGGGCAAAAGAGCTGAATTCTTTGGGGCATGCCCCGCAAAGTGCCCATTTCAGGGCTGGTAAGGTAAAAGAGCTTTGAACTTTTTTAATTTAGAATAGGGTAGGGCATTTTTTTATTATGGGGGGCTTTGTTATTTTATTAGGGGGCTTAGAGTAGGTGTATTTAGTTTTAAATTGTTGTAATATTTTTCTAATGTTTGTAAATATTTTTTTATTTTTTGTAACTTAGTTCTTTTTTATTTTTTGTACTTTAGTTAGTTTATTTAATTGTATTTATTTGTAGGTATTGTATTTAATTAATTTATTGATAGTGTAGTGTTAGGTTTAATTGTAGATAATTGTAGGTAGTTTATTTAATTTATTTATTGATAGTGTAGTGTTAGGTTTAATTGTAACTTAGGTTAGGATTTATTTTACAGGTAATTTTGTAATTATTTTAACTAGGTAACTATTAAATAGTTATTAACTATTTAATAGCTATTGTACCTGGTTAAAATAAATACAAAGTTGCCTGTAAAATAAATATTAATCCTAAAATAGCTACAATATAATTATAATTTATATTGTAGCTATATTAGGATTTATTTTACAGGTAATTATTTAGATTTAAATAGGAAAAATTTATTTAATAAGAGTTAATTTATTTAGTTAGACTAAAATTATATTTAACTTTATTTATTATAGGGTTATTGAGGCGGGAGTGAGGCGGATTAGGGGTTAATAACTTTATTATAGTAGCGGTGCGGTCCGCTCGGCAGATTAGGGGTTAATAAGTGTAGGCAGGTGGAGGCGACGTTGAGGGGGGCAGATTAGGGGTTAATAAATATAATATAGGGTCGGCGGTGTTAGGGGCAGCAGATTAGGGGTACATAGCTATAATGTAGCTTGCGGTGGTGTACGGAGCGGCAGATTAGGGGTTAATAATAATATGCAGGGGTCAGTGATAGCGGGGGCGGCAGATTAGGGGTTAATAAGTGTAAGGTTAGGGGTGTTTAGACTCGGGGTTCATGTTAGGGTGTTAGGTGCAGACTTAGGAAGTGTTTCCGCATAGCAAACAATGGGGCTGCGTTAGGAGCTGAACGCTGCTTTTTTGCAGGTGTTAGGTTTTTTTTCAGCTCAAACAGCCCCATTGTTTTCTATGGGGGAATCGTCCACGAGCACGTTTTTGTAGCTGGCCGCGTCCGTAAGCACCGCTGGTATCGAGAGTTCCAGTGGCGTTAAATTATGCTCTACGCTCCTTTTTTGGAGCCTAACGCAGCCATTCTGTAAACTCTAAATACCAGCGGTATTTAAAAGGTGCGGGGGAAAAAAAGCACGCGTAGCTAACGCACCCCTTTGGCCGCAGAACTCTAAATCTAGCCGTTAGTTTGCTCCATTGATTTCTATGGGGGAATAGGTTATCATGCGTGCGATATTGTAAATTCGTCTTTTTGCGCTCGTCGGGTTAGCACGCAAGTGAAAACAGTTTTCTTTCAACACATAATACAAGCGCAACCCGACGTGGGTGCGTTAATTAGCGCTCCACGTGTAATCTGGCCCTTAATGTATTTGTTGCTTTAGAGATAAAACATGGGAGCATGTAGAAATAAGCTGCATTTGTTGTCAGTCATATTAATAAGTTCAGAACATTTAAAGGGGCATGAAACTCAACATGTTTCTTTCATGATTCAGATAGAGCATATGATTTTAAACAACTTTCCAATTTACTTATATTATCAATTTTGCTTCATTCTCTTGGTATCCTTTCTTGAACAAGCAGCAATGCATTACTGGGAGCTAGCTAAACACATGTGTAAGCCAATCACAAGAGTCATATATGTGCAGCCAGCCACCAATTATTATTATTTTTATTAGCATTTATTTCTAAAGCGATGCAAAATTTCAGTAGCTAGGTCCTAGCTCCCCCCCACAGACACACAAAAATACTGATCTGGATGCACATGTCATCATAATATACTTAATATATTTCTCATATTTCCAAAACTGAATGGAGTTTAGTTTTCTGAATGCATTTTTTTTCTTAATTTGCCGCTCATTAGAAGCAGGAATAAGTACTTGCTACAATTTGTGCCCAACTAATTTACATATTAGATCTCTTGTGTTAATGCTATAACGATTAGTTACAATTCTAATAAAAATAAGATGTATAGGAATGTAAACACCAACATGTACACAACATTAATATTTTCACACTGTGAATAAACAAATTTGTCTGCTATCAGCATATGTTCAAAAGCAACAGTTTTTTTGAAAAAAACATCCAACTAGATCTACCTGGAGAATAAAAGATTTGCATAACTCAGAACAGAAATTCTCTAACAGATTTCATTCCTTTTAATAAAGAAGGATGTCTGTTGACAAATGTATTTCTGCCTGTGTATGTGCAATACAAATGTTTCAAAAATACATGGCATTCCATATATAGCAATGTGCAGTTTTAGTATATATTCCACATCATTTCTGAAGGTTTGTAAATGTGTTGTTTGTCTAAATGTATAAACATGCATGGTGCTCTTAGAAAAATTCATATTATTATGTTTCTGAGCAAAAGAGCAAGGTTGTTCACTGCAGCAAAATGTATCCAGTTAATTGGTATTCCTTCTCTTGTGAAGCTCTGTGAATTGTTGTGTGTGTGTTAGCTGCGTAAACCTACTAAAAAATGAATACAATGCTAGATGATGGGAATTACCGAACAACTTTGTTAGAGGTTAAACCTCTACAATCATCAGTATTATACTGGGATTTTCATTGTAGTTTTCATAAAATCATTGTTGCTTTTTAAAACCATCTAATATAATAAGACATAATGTTACATTTCATTATTCTGAAGGGACATTGTAGCCCAGTAGTCATACGATAAGGATGCACAAAGGTAAAAAAAGAACCCCAAAATTTTAGGTTGCACCCCATTTTGCTTAGGAGGAGGGAGATAATTACACCACCCATTACTGTGCCTTTCTGCTTATCTATGCCCCTGGATTGTCATACCCCAGCTGAGACTACCTAGTTATGTCCCCTGACTGCCAGGCTACGTGTACTAAATGAAAGCAACTTTTCCCCCATCCTTGTTGATGCCACATAATACTTCCCTGACTTTTTCAGGACGTGCATTTGTGTCCCCCCCCCCCCCCCCTCACCAGAAATAGTATTTCTGGTATCACTACTAGATCTATTCACTGCTCTACGGTACTACAAAATATAAAAACAAAAGTATTTGCCAAGACATTGACAGATTTCTCCTTTCATTATTATTTCACTTTTTGACTCCCCTGCTATCTATAATACTTAGTGGTAACAAACAGAAATAACATAAGTAGAGATATAGGGGCATATGTATCAAGCTCCGAATGGAGCTTGATGCCCTGTGTTTCTGGCGAGCCTGCAGAAACAGCAGTTATGAATCAGCGGTAACAAAGAACGCTGCTCCATAACCTGTCTGCCTGCTCTGAGCAGGCGGACAGACATCGCCGGAAATCAACCCGATCGAGTACGATCGGGTTGATTGACACCCCCCTGCTGGCGGCCTATTGGCCGCGAGTCTGCAGGGGGCGGCGTGGCTCTTGTGAGCTGCTGGTGCAATGCTGAATACGGCGAGCGCACTGCTCACCGTATTCAGCGAAGTCTGGCGGACCTGATCCGCACTGTCGGATCAGGTCCGCCAGACTTTAATAAATATGCCCCATTGGCTTATGTATCAAGATATAGAGACAATTATTTATTTACTCTCAAAAAAATAAAGACAATAGCTATTGGTCCTATTGAAACCCGAAGCTGACACTATGCCAGCTATATAACGTCAGGCCAGTGACATGCCCTATATCCCAATTTAAGTTTTGATATTGATATTTCAAATGACAAAATTAAGTTAAATTAGCTATTTATAAAACTTTAAACCCTTTGTGCCAATTTTATGTAGGTACTACCTCAAACAGCGATTTTCCCAGTTTACCGTATTAACATAACCTAAGTCCAACACAGAGGCACATAGCTATTGGTCCTATTGAAACCTGAAGCTTACACTATGCCAGCTATATAACGTCAGGTCAGTTACATGCCCTTGCTGATATACCATGCCAGCTATATCCCTATTTGAGTTTTCAGCCCTTTCCCCTGCATACCCATGTGATATCTCAGATAAGATGCATGGCCCCTGCAGACCATATAATGCCAGCTGTATTCTCAAGAGGAACTACAAATGAATGGAGTACAAACATTTTATTGCTATGGCGCATTGAAATCTCTCAAGCACAATCCATTTTGCTCTTATATTTATAGATCAAATTTATTTTTTTATAACTTGAGCCATAATCTAGTGCACATTAGATATTTACAAAGGGAAAAATTTAAAGAGAGCAATAGAACATGAAAATGTTGGTACCTATCTTTCCCACCCTGCACTGGAAGGTTGACCTCTGCTGCTGCCTCTTATTAACCTAGCTTTGCTTTAGAGAATACTGCAGTAACCATATTTTTTAGTATAGGTGTTAGTTTCAACAAACAAAAGCAGATATTTCAAATGACAAAATGAAGGTAAATTAGCTATTTATAAAACTTTAAACCCTTTGTGCCAATTTGATGTAGGTACTATGTCAAACAGCGGTTTGCCCAGTGTACAGTATTAACGTAGTACCTACGTCCAACACAGAGGCACATGTTGTGGTCCCCACTCTCAGTTTAGACAGCAGAGACTGCAGCTGGGGGCAAAAGGCATCTGTCTTCAAATGGTAAGGGAGCACTGA